>NC_142643.1:30623560-30926590 GCF_053813885.1 Theobroma cacao
CAGAATTATTAGAAGGGAATTTCGCTTATGCTAACACAAGATCCCATTGCCAAATATATTTACCCACAAAGTTTCTCAATAAGTTTCTCAAACTTTTTTTGACCACTTCTGTTTGACCATCTGGTTAAGGGTGACTTGCTGAACTAAGTTGCAAGTGAGCTCCCAATTTTCTTCGAAGAGTTCACCAAAAATGACACATGAACTTTACATCTCAATTTGATATAATGTTTTTTGGAATTCCATGGAGACGTACAATTTTTTTGAAATACAAATAAGCTATGTGAGATGTTAGAGTAGGATTTTAGTGGACTGATGTGTTTATTTAAAGCATAGATTTCAAAAAATTTCTTTTATAAAGGAAGCAAGTAATCCAATTACACAAGTGAACACACACATCATTCTTGTTGCAAGTAACATAATCACATCCTAAAAAAAAAATAAGAATCTATTAAGTAAAAAAAAAACCTTTTATTTTGAGATTCTTATTTTCAGACACCATCGCACCAATGAATGATTTCTCGACCAAACAAGTTTACCACTTATTTTTCAAGAACACTTTCAACTTGAACCTTGGGTGAACAAGGTGTGGAATGCTAGACAACAAAATGGCAACCAATTTTGACTCTCTTTTCTTCCTAAAAATTAATGGCTATTTTCTTTCATAAAATTCAACCAAGAATGGGAGAAAGGAAGAAAGATATGACAAAGTTTGGAGGAGAAGGAAAGAAGTGACGGTTGAAACTTTTTCAAGAAAAAGTACGTTCATTTCTTTTCTTCCAATCTCTTCTCTTTTTATTAAAACTCTTGCCTCAAAAGTTTAATCAAAATCAAACACCTTTGAATCGATCTTGATTATCCATTTAGAGTTATGGAAGCATCAAACATGCTCCATAATTATCAAAATTAAAATTAAAGAATAAATAATTTAATTCTTTAGAGTTCTTGATAAAATAAAACTCCTTATTGAATAATAACTATTATTTTATTATTATCTATATTTAATTAAAAACTTAATAATAAATAAAAGAGTGATAGTCAAACATGAGTCTCCTTTTATCAACATGGATGTCTAGATTCATTTTGCAAGAATCCTCCTAGCATTATCTTAATTTAAGACAACTCTTGTCTTTAATTAAGATAAAATTATTTTATCTTGTTTAAATTGAGACAAATATGTTTTCTGGTCTAGATTAAGATAAAAAATATTTTTCTTATCTTAAATTAAGACAAACATATTTTCTTGTCTAAATTAAGAACAAACATACTTTCTTGTCTAAATTAAGACAAACATGTTAAAGTTGTTATTTTTGTACATAATTTAATTAATCAAATAAAACATGCATTGCAACTTAAACAAGTTGAATTCTCCAAAGCTAAGTGGGGAATCTATTTGGACATAGATATTCCAAGCTCCAATAAACTTAGAATTATTCTTAATCTCATTAAAAAATAATTCAAGCTTATTAACCATGAAATCACTCCACCATAGATTCATGGTTGCACTCTTGGATTAACTAAAATTACAAGAAATGATTCAATACTTGATATTAATTATTAGTTGTCCAATTGCAAACCTTATATTTTGAGCCTTTATAACCATCCAATGACAAAAGGTGAAGTTACCGTTTTACTTTTTATGTCAAATTTGTCCCCTAGTCTCAAATTTCATCTAATTAGTAATTAAATATTCTAGATCTAATCTTTTGAATATCTAGATGTGATGAACAACTAATTCATCAATCCACCAGGCCTAAATTAATCACTAATCTTCCTGAAATCACTAAAAATGATGTTAATGCTATGAACTTCATTATTTGGATATATGTTCCTATATGTTCATCTTGATTATAATCCTAAAATACGGAGTCTAGATCAACGCTTTATGATAATCATGCTCATGGTAAATCAAAGATTATAAAGAGATTAAACACAAGTCCACTATCCATAAGGATTACGGTTCTACTATAAGCAAATGCATAAGTGTGAGATCAAGATTTAAGTCTTAAATTTGATTCTCACATGAATCCAGTTCATGTTATAGTGTCATTACTCGAAGTCAACCATTTCAATAATTTGAGACTCATCATTCCCTTGAAATGAATCACATTCATTTCATTGGAAGTAATATTGACATTACAGTCTTAACATAATAAAGTGACCAGCTTTATTATATGGCTGTGAACAATTTTTAGATTCAATTAAAATACATATTTCCTATGTATGACTCTTCATACCAATGTAATTTAATATCTCAATAGACTCATGGTTCCTTAATAACTAGATAATGAATGCTTACTTAAAATAAGCTCTTCGTCTTATTATCAAAATGTACTTTCATTGCAAACAAATTTAATGAAATTAAGCATGAGAATATACTTGCTTTTTAGGGTACTATATTCTCAAAATTCCTAACATAAGAAGCATCATCTATTTTATGGCATGGCACAAAATGAGCCATTTTGGAAACTCTGTCGACGACCACCATTATAGAGTCTTTTTACCTTTGGGTCTTTGGTAAACCCAAAACAAAATCCATACTCACATCTACCCAAAGAGCTTCAGGAATAGGTAACGGTTTATAAGTACAAGTGTTTTGATTTCCAAGCTTGGTGGTATGGCAAATATGACACTTGTGAATATGTCGGATGATATCTTATTCTAGCTTGGGCAAATAAAATTTTTCTTTCGCAAGAGTCAATGTTTTATCCCTCCCAAAATGTCCAGCTAATCCTCCATTATAAGTTTCCCAAATAATCGATTGGCATAGAGAACATTGAAGGATGTATAATTGGTTATCTTTGAAAAGATAACTTATTTGTTGGTGAAATTATTGATAAGGATGTTGAGAATTGGACTTTCATATCTCACAAAATTTAGGATCTTTCTCATACAATTCTTTCATTTCAAAACCAATAACCTTTAACTGTAAGGTAGAGAGAAGAGTAAAGCAACTACTTAAAGCATCAGCTACCTTATTTTTGTACACCTGACTTATGCTTGAGGAGAATTGAAAAGACTAGAAGAAACTGTTGGTCCCAATAATATGTGCTAGAGGGGGGGTGAATAGCATAATTCGGCTTTTTCAAAAATTATCTCTAAATGTAGATAAAGGTGAGACAAATGAAGGAAAGGAAATAAAATGAAAACAGAGTAAACAAGACAACACAATTTAGAGTGGTTCGGTCCAAGACCTACATGCACTACCTTGATTATCCAACCAAGGATTTTCCCAACAAATCCACTAAGAACCGGTGAAATTCACAAGCTTTCACGAAGCTTTACAATGGCTTTTTCAAGGCTCAGCCAAAACCTTTTACACTAGTTTTTCACGAGCTAAACTAAAACCCAACACCTAACTTTTCAAGGCTAAGTTAGAACCTTAACACCTTTAAGCAAACCTAGCTTGAAATAACCACTTAGAGTGACTCCCTCACTCTAAGAATCTAATAAAAGATGTAAAAGAAAGTACCTATGATCACAAATTAATCTGAATGGTACAAGGTTGAGTGTAGAATACAAGTACAAAGAATGTGTGTTTAAGTGCAAAAAGGAGAAGAGAAGATTTTTTGATTTTTCAGCTTAATATCACTTGGAAGCCTTTAATTCTCTCAAAAACTTGTTTTTAAATGTTGGAAGACTCTTTTATACTTAGAGAAACATCTCTGATGACAGTTTGACAGTTTTCTAGCCGTTGGAGATAGTTGAGAGTCGGTTCTAGCTGGTACTCTATCTTTTAGTGCAGATTTCAAACTTGCAGGCAAAATGCTCTTAGTCGACTAACCGATATCTTAGTTGACCAAATCGTCTCTGTTTTCTGCTCCCTGTCTCTGGCAGTTCTAGCAGTAAGTACTTAGTCGACTGGCTCATTTCTTGGTCAACTAAGTTGGTTTTGTTTCTCAATATTCTTCAGCCCGCCATTTCTCCAATTTGAATCTTGGCCAACCAACATTCTTCCTTATTCAACAAATGAGCTTCCTCCTTGTTAAGCAGTCATGTCTTATTGTTTTTATCTCTCTTTTTCTTTTGATATACACTTTGAAAGATTGATTTATTAATTTCATACATTAATTTTCCTGCACACTCAAGTAAAGGCATTAGACACAAATGAAATGGGAATATGTTGCTATCATCAAAAACATATAGAGTAAACATTCTCTATCTCTTTTTTTATGATCACAAAACACTCCAAAATTAAGAATGTAATGTCAATGTTCAATATGAATGCTTCAAATCTTTATGCATAATGAGGCACTCCGCCTTAGTCAATGCATCTACTTTTCTTTACATAATATTCAACAAAACCAAAACAAAGCATCACATACATAAATTAAACATGAAGACCTATTTAAGTCTATTTGATTTAGTCTTCCTTCTCTCATTTTTCTTTTTCATCATTAAACAAGATATTCAAAACTCCCCCTGAATGAGTGCATCAAGATTTTCCTTTAATCTTTAAATCAAACTTTAATGAATAAGAATCATAAGCACTCATACACCTAAGTCATACAAGCTTATAGATATAGTTCAATAACTTCAAGAGTCAAGCTTGTGTCTATGTAAGAACAAATGTATGGGAGTTAAATCATTTTAAGAAATTGTCAAGGATTACTCAAATAATGTTTAAGCAAATTTGATCATTTTGTCATAATCAAAACTATAATAATTTTAAAGCTAATAATCTCCCCCTTTTTGATATGACAAAACTATGAGCATAATTTGTATTTGAAATGATTTTAAAATCTCCCCTTCAACATATGCATAAAATTAAATTTGCTAATAAACCTTCTCCCTCTTTTTGTTATATCAAAAAGGTTAAGAAGAGTGAGCATTAGACATTTAAGCTCCAGAAATAATGGTTAGCAAAATCCATCAAGAATGGAAGCATGAAGACCATGAATATGTAACCATAAAGTCACCAAGTCTATATATATGCACTTAACCACATGAATATATACTATAAGCAAAATGTGCGCATAACGATTATGAAGTCCAACAAAGATGATCATAAAGATGTTCAATAAGCACATAAGCCATGTTTGAACTCCAATACCAAGTGTTAAAGCTCAATATACCAATTGATTGATATAAGTAAAATCTCTGCCTTTGTAAAAACACAATATCAATTATGAGAGATGGAATCATTTTAAACCTCATTATATCAATCGGTAAAGCACTAGTAAAGACTTCCCATATCACTAAGCATTTTAAGCATATCAACTTCAAGGCTCAAAACATTTAAGAAAGATATGATCAATTTAACGCTCAAGAAAGAAGAGACAATTTAAAGCTTGATACTAATTTTAAAGCTAGACATTCAAGTTTATTAATTGAGAAAACTTAAGGCTTGATACCAATTATGCATTTCAACATTCAAGTTAAAGTGAGAAGCAATATAAGGCACAATATCTATTTTGGTGTTTGGAAAGATGTTATCTGTAGAAGAACATCAAATGTTGAATTCTCACCAAACCTTGTTGTTGAAGATCTTAATTCGTTATGATATCAATGGCAATGATTGACTCCCCTTTAAGAAATCATAAGCTCAACATAAATTGTTAGAGATCCTTAATAGATCAAATATTAAGAGAGAAATCATGAGCCTAGAACAAATGAGCATTCATATGGATATTCAATTTATTTCCTTAATACTCAAGTATTCATGGAACCAAAAAAAAATGAGCATTTGAATAGATGTTCAACATATTCATCACATACTCATATTTTCAAGAAGCATTTGCCAAGTAGTTCCTAGGCATGTCTAAGGTATCATTAGTCTTCAAGCATCATTCTCAATTATCATCAAGTATTATCATTCATCATTTATTCTCAATATCAATCAAGCATTTCCAAGAAATTTCCTAATTCATACATGAAAATAGCAACTCAAGGAGAAATTAAAAAATATCATCGTTAAGCATTTTTAGTGAGTATTCTTCCCAATCAATTCCAAACGGTCATTCATCCAAATCATTTTGAAGTAAGCATTCCAAGATTTATTCTCCAAATTATATATGAAATTGTCAATTCAAGGAGAACTTTCATTTATTGCAATCATGTATGAAAGTTATGATCAAATAAGCATAAACATGATTACAAGAAATAACATGCCTATTTTCCTTAATCATGATTCCAATTTGTTCATCAAAGTGCAAGCATGAGTTCAATGTGGACATATACCCATTGAAAAAATATGCAACCATTGAAGTTCAAGGTACATGCAATATCTCAATAATTCATGGTTCATGAGTGATATCAATTGTTATAGAATATTAAAAGTAAAGCACTCAACTCATGAATATATTCAAAGTGAACATTCAATCATCAACGAAAACCAATTATCAAGATTCAAGAAAGAGATATTTAATCAAAGCACATTAGGCATTCATTGCTAACTAAAGCTATAGGCCATATTTTATTTGCCATGTCATGTTGTTTATGGTGACCTATAAGCTAAAGTAGTTGGATGCATACAAAACCTTTAGATCATGTAAACGTTAATGCTCAATGAAGACATAGTTAACATTTAAGTGCATATTCAAAATAAATTTCAACTATGTCACTCACAATATATGCCATGATCAAACTTGACAATTAAATTCATATTCAAATGCATAGCTCAAGTCAAGTTTTAGACTTCAAACCTTAAGGTCAAGCATAAAGAAAAATCATATAAGCATGTGTCTTGACCAATATAGTAGATGAACCAAGAGTATTTTCATTAAGTTCAATGAGTTCATCCTAATCGAATAAATATGCATAATCAAGAAATCAATTTTGAAACAATCATTTAAGCACAAACGTAAAATATATTTCAAGAATTGTTCCTAGATTAGCATTTGAAAGTTTCAATTTTCATGAGAAGATATTTTCTATATATGCACATGAAAATCCAATCGTATTAACAAATTCAAGAATTGATGAACAATTTCTCATATTTCTATTTTGTCATTGCAACTACATAAGAATTTATGGAATCAATATGAGTGTCATGCTTAGGAATAGATAGATTTATTTCATCAAAAAAGATTTCCCATTTTTCATCAAGTTTTGCAATTTCAAGAACATGTACTTGCACCAAATGATCATGAGAGTATTCATGTTGCATGTTTTTAAGAGTCAAGAATCATCTTTGAAAAAGGAAATATAGGGAAAAAAATATTGTAATGGACAAGAAGTAAAGTAAAAAGATATTTTGGAACACAAAACCTGTCCATTTTGGCTTTAAAGCACTTAAGAGTCTACTACTTATCCCTTGGGTCCACTTTTTATCATTCTAGCAGCATTTGCATTTTGTTTTTCAATAGTCGACTAGCTATGCTAATGAGTCAATTATGCTGGATTCCTGCACATTGAAAAGCTAGAAAAAGGTGCAAAACATGAAATGTTCCAAGGTGTAATGATCTCAAAACATGGATTTGTGTGAGAACAATTTAGAATTTCATTTCAACTATGTTAAAACATCATTTTAGACATGTATGGTCAAAGATTCTTCAAGAAAAACATGTGAACTCAAATTTTGGCTTTTATTGCTCATTGTTCACAAGTGCTAAAAAGTTGAAATGCTCATTTGAAGAATCATGCCTTTAATATGCTCAAACATATTCAATTTACATCATGATGCGTGACTATGACTTATAACATGTATAACAAGTATTTAAACAATGTTTAAGCATAATAAGCATCAAATTTAGCATTTTCTACAATTTTCCAATGTATGGACCAAAATGCCTTTGAGGTTATTCAAGCAATCATTTGTAACAAGAACAAGATATAATGGCATTTTCAACACAAGGTTTGCTTGTTCAAGTTATATATCATTGAAATGATTATAATCTCAAGGATGCCAAACATTGCAAATAGATATGTTCTTTTTCTTGAAAAATTCCATCAATGTTAAATTATTACACTCAAAATCATGCTTAAGAAATTCCTTTCAATCAATTTCACCAATCACAAGAGAAATACCAAGCAACATCGAATTTGTGCAATTTATATAATATATCAAATCAAGTTTGCTCAATCATGATATGTCATTAAAAATAAATAATTAATTTCAATCAAAGAGAATAAAAAGATTTCGCAGGAAAATCAATTGATAAAGATTTAATCTTTCTTTGCAAAGTTTTTAACTTGAACATTCAAGATTAGACTTGCTTTGTGAAAAATCACGAGCTCAATGTCACTCAATTTTGTTTCATTATGCTCTAAATGATTAATAAAATATGTAATGGGCATAATGAATCATGTATATGCATATCAAGGGTCATTTGCAAAAATCTCACAATTATGTTCCAAAAATGCCCTTATGACCATTCAAATTTACAAGCAAGCATGCACATCCAATAAGAACAAGTCATAAGTATTTTTCATTATGAAACAAACTTGTTCAATTCATAAATCATTCTAAACTTAAAGGATGGCAATATTTTTCCCATTTAAGCTCATTTTGCGTTAAAAGTACCAATCAAAGTAGTCAAAACTTTCAAGCTCATTATCAACCATCTTGAACTATTCAAGCAAGTTCTAGAATGTAGATCAAGATTGTTCAAATGGTCAACTTATGCTAGACACAAGGAAATCAAGGAAATTTTTTTTTTTAACTTAATTTTTCTTGTTTTAGGCTACTTAAATAGTTGTGAGTGTAAGTCATCAAGTATGCTCATATTTCTATCATCCAACCATTTATGTTTCAAAATTATGCTCAAAATCATTTGTCCTCAAAGAAGTAGTATGGAAACAATTTCATAAATCATGAGGAAATTTTATAGAAACAATTTTCCATAATCAATCAATCTTAATAAAACAATTTTCTCAAAATAAGGATGATGATATATTTAAGATCAAATATAAGTACATACTCAATCTTTAGATTCATACTCTCTTGCAACTTATAGCATGTATCATATCAAATCAAGTTGTATAGCCAAGATTGATCAATAAAGCTCAAAGAATTATGCACTTAATATTCAAGCAAGAATAGACAACTAAAATTTTTAATGTAGAAAAGCAAACAATTTTAGAAACCAAGCTAAATGAATGAAACATTCAATAAATAAGCAATCAAGATTCTCATTAAAAAAAATTTAGCATAGAAATCACCTATTTTCCTTTACGTGTGACTAGAGAGCATCCATTCTTCAAGAATTGTTCCTCCTTACTCTAGCACACCTATAAGAGACATTTTTCATTTGATCTTTGGTATCCAAATTGCTTTGGATCCTTGAAAGTTAGTCTCGTTGCATAAAGTTCCTTTTGGAACCCAAAATTTTCTAATTTTTTGCACATTTCTTTTTCTAAAGCAATCATAGGATAAATGTCCAGTTCTATCATATACAAAGCGTCTGGGGGAGAAATCATTAACATTTCTTATGAAATTTGTGCTCTTTCTTGATGATTTTTTTCTTAAATTCTTAAGAGCAGTATTTTCAGCAATTGCAGCTTGTAAAGCATCTTTTCTGTTTTTCACCTTCAATTGTAGATTTTCAAAATCTGTTTTTGAATGTTCTAATTCAATTTGCAGAAAATTTCTTTGCTCAAAAAATAGAGTTTAAATCATGTCTTATCTTTTCCAAATCATTTTCAAGAGATGCAGCTTTTATTTTCAAAGTTTTATATTTTGATGCAAGCTTTTCAAACTCATCATAGAGACATTCATATTCATCTTGCAGCTCATCAATTGATATATCACAAGAAGCATAAGACACATCGGATTCATCATCTCTGGCCATCAAGCACAAGTTTGATCTTTTTTCCACTTTCTTATGTAATAAATCTTCAAATTTTATTTTCACATCAAAATTTCCTTTTTCCAAAAAATCAATTTGCTCTTGGTAAGCTTTAAAATCTTTTTCCAAATTTTCATTTTCTTTTTCCAAATCAATTTTTGTTTTCATCAAAAATTCATTTTCAACATCGAGTGTGGAAATGATTTTCTTGTTCTTTATATTCATTTTCTCAAACTTAAAAGCTAAATCCTCAAAAGCATCATGTAATTCATTGAAAGCACATGACTTAAGTTCACATGATGAAGAAGTTACCTTTAACTCTTCAAGAGCCATGAAGCATAATTCAATTCAATTTGAGGATTCATCTTCACTTGATTCCTTGTCTCCATTTGCCATGTTGCTTGTTGAGCATTGAACCTCGCCAGAGTTGTCTTCCAATTCCTTTTCCATATTTGTTTCTCCATATAACTCTCCTAGTTTTTGTCAAATTTCCTTGGCACTTTTACACATGAACACTTTATCATATTTTCTATAATCAAGTGCACAAATAAAAGTATGCATGGCCTTAGAGTTGATTTGAACTTTCCTTATTTCAGCTTCTATCCACCTACTTCTATGTTTAGGAGTTTTCTCACCATTTACCAAATTTCTAATCATTGGAATGAAAGGACCATCGGTAATGACATCTCATATCTCATAGTCAATTGTTCTAATGTAAATGGACATTCTAGTACTCCAATAAGGATAGTTTGATTCATCAAATAGAGGAGGTATATTAATGCATTGACCCTCAGAATCAACAGATTTTTTTAGAGCCATTTGGATCTCCCTAAGGATGTTAAGCCTTAAAAATGAGGGTTAAGCTATGATATCACTTGTTGGTCCCAATAATATGTGCTAGAGGGGGGGTGAATAGCACAATTCGGCTCTTTCAAAAATTATCTCCAAGTGTAGACAAAGGTGAGACAAATGAAGGAAAGGAAATAAAATGAAAACAGAGTAAATAGGACAGCACAATTTAGAGTGGTTCTATCCAAGACCTACATCCACTACCTTGATTATCCAACCAAGAATTTTTCCAACAAATTCACTAAGAACAGATGAAATTCACAAGCTTTCACCAAGCTTTACAATAGCTTTTACAAGGCTCAACCAAAACCTTTTACACTAGTTTTTCACGGGTTAAACTAAAACCTAACACTTAACTTTTCAAGGCTAAGTTAGAACCTTAACACCTTCAAGCAAACCTAGCTTGAAACAACCACTTAGAGTGACTACCTCACTCTAAGAATATAATAAGAGATTTAAAAGAAAGTACCTATGATCACAAGTTGATCTGAATGGTACAAGGTTGAGTGTAGAATACAAGTACAAATAATGGGCATTTAAGTGCAAAAAGGAGAAGAGACGATTTTCTGATTTTTAAGCTCAATATCACTTAGAAGCCTTTAATTCTCTCAAAAACTTGTTTCTAAATGATGGAAGACTCTTTTATACTTGGAGAAACATCTCTAATGATAGTTTGACAGTTTTCTAGCCGTTGGAGACAGTTGAGAGTCGGTTTTAGCCGTTACTCTGTCTTTTAGTGTAGATTTCAAACTTGTAGGCAGAATGCTCTTAGTCGACTAACCGATATCTTAGTTGACTAAGTCATTTTTATTTTCTGCTCTTTATCTCTAGCAGTTTTGGTAGTAAGCACTTAGTCGATTGACTCATTTCTTGGTTAATTAAGTTGGTTCTATTTCTCAATATTCTTCAGCCTGTCATTTCTCCAATTTTAATCTTGGCCAACCAATATTCTTCCTTATTCAACTAATGAGCTTCCTCCTTGTTAAGCAATCATGTCTTATTGTTTTTATCTCCCTTTTTCTTTTGATATACATTTTGAAAGATTGATTTATTAATTTCATACATTAATTTTCTTCCACACTCAAGTAAAGGCATTAGACACAAATGAAATGGGAATATTTTGCTATCATCAAAAACATATAGAGTCAACATTCTCTATCTCTTTTTTTTTTATGATCACAAAACACTCCAAGATTAAGAATGCAATGTCTATGTTCAATATGAATGCTTCAAATCTTTATGCATAATAAAGTGCTCCCCCTTAGTCAATGCATCTACTTTTCTTTACATAATATTCAACAAAACTAAAACTGAGCATCACACACATAAATTAAACATGAAGACCTATTTAACTCTATTTGATTTAGTCTTCCTTCTCTCTTTTTTCTTTTTCATCATTAAACAAGATATTCAAAACTCCCCTTTAATGAGTGCATCAAGATTTTTCTTTAATCTTTAAATCAAACTTTAATGAATGAGAATCATAAGCACTCATACACCTAAGTCATACAAGCTTATAAATATAGTTCAATAACTTCAAGAGTCAAGCTTGTGTCTATGTAAGAACAAATGTATGGGAGTTAAATCATTTCAAGAAATTGTCAAGGATCACTCAAATAATGTTCAAGCAAATTTGATCATTTTGTCATAATCAAAACTACAATAATTTTAAAGCTAACAGAAACTCACTCCAAGCTACATGTTGGTGATTAAGCTTGTGTTGGGAGTTGAAATGTTTGAGGGCTTCGTGGTTAGAATACAAGGTGAATTCCTTTGGTAACAAATAGTGGCTCTAATGGTCCTAGACTCGAATAATGGCATAAAACTCTTTATCATATGTTGAGTATTTCAACATTGCATTATTGAGTTTCTCACTAAAGAAGGTAATTGGTCATTCTTCTTGAGAAAAAACAACACCAATACCTATATTGGAGGCACACAATCAACTTTAAACACTAAATCAAAATTTAAAACTGCAAGTACGAGAGCCTTAGTAATCCTCTTTTTTAATTTCTCAAAGCTATGTTGTGCCTTGATACTCTATATAGAACTCTATCGCTTGAGGCATTCAGTAAGTAGAGCAGTAATAGAACTAAAAATTTTGATGAAATGCTAGTAAAAAGAAGGCAATCCATGAAATGTTCGAATGTCATGAAGTGACTTCGGAGCTGGCTAGTTGATAATATCATCAACTTTGCTTTGGTCGACTTCAATCCCTTGGCTTGACACAACATATCTCAAGAAGATAACTTTGTTTGTCATAAGTTTGAACTTCTTTAAGTTAGCAAAAAGCTTTTGCTCTCAAAGTACTTCAAAGATTTGCTATAAAGGTTCCAAATGCTTTTTTTGACTTCTACTATACACCAAAATATCATCAAAATAAACCACAACAAACTTTCTAATAAAAGGGTGGAATATTCATTATGCACATAAAGATGATGGGTGCATTAGAGAGGCCAAATGGTGTAACTGTCTATTCATATAACCCATCACAAGTTTTAAATGTAGTTTTCCATTTATTTCTAGGTTGCATTCAAATTTGGTGATAACCACTACATAAATCGATCTTGGAGAAAATAATAGCACCATGCAAATGATCTAACAAATCATCAAGTCTAAGAATGAGAAAACAATACTTGATTGTTATTTTGTTCATGACATGACTATCAATGCATATACGCAATGTTCTTTTTTTTTTAAAACTAATAAAGTAAGAATAGCACAAGGGCTAACACTTTCTCTTACTTGGCTTTCCTCAAAAAGTTGTTTCACATGATGTTTTAACTCCTTATACTCTTGCAAACTCATGCGATAAAGAGACTTGTTTGGAATTATAGAACTAGGAATGAGATCGATGACATGTTGAATATCTTGCATTGGTGGCAGTTCGTGGGGTATCTTATCAGGAACAACATCATAAAACTCCTCGATTATGGGTTTGATATGCTTGGATAATGAAGAAGATACTTCATTCTCCTCACAAGCTAATAAAAGTTATAAGAGATTTGGCTCACGATAAGCTTTGTTTAGACTAGACACAATGATGAGTGTTTTATCTTTATCTTGTCTCTTTGGGCAATCTTCTAGCTTTAGTGGAGTCAACGCAATTTTCACTCCACCCTTGATGAAGGAATAAGTATTTTTGTATCGTCGTAGTGAACTCAACGATCATATTGCCATAGGCACCCCAACAACAAGTGGCCTGCATTTATTGGGATAGCATCTCACCAAACTTCATATAGAAGATGTTGTGGCGAAGCCAACTTTCATTTTCAGCCATCATAACAGATTTTAAGGTTACGCCGAACAATAAGAGCTTTTACATGGTCATTAGTAACTTTTTCTGTCTCATCTTCTTTGAATATTTCTAGCCTATCCTTTACTTCTTCCATGATAGGTTCTTCCATAACTTCTTCTTCTACTAAGGAGATAATTCTTCGATTTGGACAATCAGAAGCAATATGCCCAAATCCTTAGCATTTGAAGCACTTATTGTTGACATTAGAAGCACGAGTAAAAATAGTTTCTTTATCATTTTTGTTTTCAGTTTTAGAAGAGTTTACTTTTGGAGGCGGAATGGTTATCGAACTTTGTCTCCCACTTTGTCTTTTACAGTTTGACATAAAATCTTTTTATCTAGATGAACTCACTAAGCTTTTTCGTGATCGTTGTTTCTCAGCCTTTAATGCTAATTTGATAACATCATTTAAGTTCCAATATGGTTGTAGTCGAACAACATCCACAACTTCAACATTGAGACCTCTAATAACGAGCTACAATTTACTCTTCAGGTTCATGGGCATTGCACTTGATAATTCTATTTTATAGAATTATTTTGGTACAATTTCGTTATTAAATATTAGTCAAGTCCTTAATTTTTAATTATAATTTAGTTATGTTTAGTTGTTTTTATAATTAGTTTATTTTTATTAATTTATTTGAATTTTATGTTCATTTACTTTAATTTGGTCATTATTTATTAGTTTTTATGTTTTTGTGGTAATTAAGGGAAGTGGGTTTAATTTTGGAAAGTAAGGTGTTGAAAGACCTAGAAGTATGCCTACATATATGTCAGTGTTTTAATCATAACTTGCTCTATAAAACTCCAAATGAGGTGATTCTTATACCAATAGAATTTTAAGAGAAATGGTTACAACTTTTTTGTTTACCACTTTGCTCAGTTCTGATCGAATCATGGTCAAAATATTTGTCTAAGTTGGCCTTGATTTCTTAGTGTTGCAGTGCTGAATTTTTGCTACATTAGACTTGCGACGTTCCTTTTTTAGCACTGCAGTGCTCTGTGTTGGTCCCAAGTAAATGTGCTAGAGGGGGGATGAATAGCACTTTTTGGCTCTTACTAAATTGACTTCTAATTAGGGACAAATGTAAGATACAAGAAAGATTTAAAGATGAATGAAAAACTAAAAACAGAGCAGATAATCACATAAGAATTTATAGTGGTTCAGTCCAAGACTTACATCCACTATCTTGATTGTTCAATTAAGGATTTTCCAAACAAATCCACTATGAACGGTGAAATTCTCAAGCTTTCACCAAGCTTTTACAATGGCTTTTAACAGGCTCAGCCAAAACCTTTCACAATGGTTTTTACTTGGATCAACCAAAGCCCAACAACTAACTTTTCTAGGCTAAGTTAGAACCTATACACTCAATCAAGTAGTCCAAGCTTGAATAAATTCCTTTAGAGTGTCTCGCACACTCTAAGTATACAAGGAGAAGAAGTGATAAGAGTGTACCTATGATCACAAGGTTGATCTAAGTGGTACAATGTGTAGTGTAGATCACAATTACAAAGATAGGAGTTGAGTGTAGTAAATGAGCAGAGAGTATTTTCTGGTTTTTGAGCTCTTTTTTGTTCTTGGAAGCCTTAATTGCGTTTCTAGCCGTTGGAAGCCACTTAAATACTTGGAAAATAAGCTCTGATAGGTGTTAGGCAGTTTTTGACCATTGGAAACAGTTTTGTTGCAGTTCTGGCAGTTAATTTGTCTTCTAGTGCACAATTCAAATTTTTTGGTAAAATGCTCTTAGTCGACTAACTGATATCTTAGTCGACTAAGTTGCTTCTATCTTCTGTTCTCTGTTTCTAGCAGTGAGCATGTAAAACCCGACCCTATAAATACATATCATGACATACATGCACTGAGTAACATGTTATTATGCTAGAAAAGCACCAAAGAATAGACGAAACTTGGTATTGTACCTAATGGTATACTTGAGTTGATTTAACTTCGAACTAGTTCAAATAGGAATTGTAGGATGAAATTTAATATTTTATAGTCAAGGAATGACTAAAAATGATTGTTCGGAGTTCGAGGGTTCATTTGGGGTAAAATTGGAAATTTGGATGTTTAGGGGCAAAATCGTCATTTTGCCACCTAAGATAATAATTTGATCATGGAGTGAAATTTTTGACCAAGATTAACTATTTGGAGTATAATTTAATGATAGGAAGTGAAAAAGTTTAATTCTGGTGATTCTTGGAGTGTAGGGGCAAAATCGTAATTTTACCACCTGCGAACAAAATTTGAGATTTTGAGAGAATTTAGATCAAATTTGACAAATTGGAGAATGGTTTGAGTATAAGGGATGAAAAATATGTCTATGGGCAATTTTTTAGTTTTTTGGAAAAAATGTAATTTTTCACTTTTACGGGGGCAAAAGTGTAAATTTCAAAAATTACTCCATCGAGACTTTGGATAAGTCTGAGAATTTTATCTAAGCTATGGATATGTGGGACAAGTGTATGGTGAAAATTTGGAAACAAATGGATGAAATTTTAAAAAATGGGCCAATGGGAAAGTGACACGTGGCATTTTAAAAATGAAATAATATTATTTTAATGAAAAGTCAGCCCATTTAAACCCCATTTTAAGTGCTGGCCGGCCATAAGGAAGAACAAGAGAGGAAATAGAGAGGAAAGGAAGAAAAAAAGAAAAACCAAAGAGAAACAAGAAAATTCAAAGGGGAATTCACGGTTTTCGACCGTTTACGCGTCTAACGGTAAGATTTTTCGATTTTAGCTTGATTTCTACCTTTCCTATGCCTTTATTTCCATTTAGCATGCTTGAGGAGAGAGATCAAAAAGTGATATCAAGGGCTGGACGAAATTCTAGGGGAGAGAAATTGAAATTTTTAGGTTTTGATTTTTAGTTAAATTGATAGTTTTAGTTAGTTAAATGTGTTTAGAAATTAAATTGGGCAAGAAATCATTAAATTTTCACAATACCCACTCTTGGCTGGATGCTCAATGCTGTACAATGATGATGAATTGATTTTATTCTAAGGGAAATGAAGAGAAAATGATGTAAAACGATTAAATGTGATAGAAAAACAAAGTAGAAAATTAACCGAGTTAATGTCCCATTTTTGGCCAAATTTTCCAAGGAAGGGAGTGAGCTGATTTTGTTGTTTTTAGAAGGTTATTGGCTGATATTTAATGGTTAGAAATGTTGGAGAGAGAATGGGATGATTTAGAGCTAAAATGGAGCGCGTTAGCAATTTATCGGGCAAAGTGCCAAAAATAGGTTAATACCGCGTTTAAGCCGTTTTAGGCTATTGCATTTCATACCATGCATTAGTATAGGATTTAAGTTAATTATATAGTGATTTAGCATCAATGAGATGAATTGTGTAAATTTTTGTAATGTGTCTAGGAGGAGAGCCTTCCGAAAAAGGCAAAGAAGTCGTACCCGACGAGTAGTGATCGGGGCGCTTAGAAAGCTTTTAGTTTGTACAAACGATGAGTAAACTTATTATTATTGTAAATTATCTAGAGTTTATTTTTAAATGCCCTTTATGTATTTTATGAAATGAAAACAAGATTAAAACGGGATTTTTGGATGTTTTAGGAAGAAATGTGACAAATAAAAATATTTGTATTGATTATGAAATTGAGTAATTGGAGGATGCAAATTGACTTGAAAAATATATATTTTCCTAGGAATGGCTTATGAGAAATGAGTATATGTGGCTATATTTTGTGAGTGCATTGGGAAATTTATGTAAGTTGTTTTTACTATGCAGGCTGGATAAATAAATAAAAGCCACGTTATACTGTCGAAATTTTATTAAAATTGGTGGGTTAGTCACTGCAGTGACGGGTTTCCGTGGACTGCCTATTAGAAGGGCACGGTAAACCCAGTTATATAGTTACTCTGGTTGTAGAGGCGATGAGTGTAACTCTCGGGGTAGCATTAGAGCTCACTTCACGTCGAATCTCCACGTAAATGTGTAACTCGGCCAACGCCAAGGGACGACTTGTTTTAAAAATAAAAATGTGTTTCATGTGTGAATATTTTAACACCCTTGGCAGACTCGGTTAGATGCCTCGACCAAGGTATCCCCGAGGATTAGTTTTGGCTTGAGCCTTGTTTTAATAAAAGACATAAGCCTTAACAACTGTTTTGGTAAATTACAAATATTTTATAGTTTAAGAAATAAATTGAAACCATTATGAAATGGGTTGAAATTTGTTATTTAAACTTGCCTCCATTTTATTCGCCTTTAGATATTTATGATAATGTTTGTTTACTCATTGGGATTTTATAATCTCACCACCCTCTTTTCCACCAATTTCAGGTTCAATATAGACTGTAGATAGCTGATCTCATCGAGGACTACCATTGGATCTGCATTTTCCAAACCGTAGGTTCACAGTCCTTTTTACTTTTATTTATTCGGGGGCCCTCTTGTTATTATAAATTAAATTAAATATTTTGGCTTACTGTATTTCAGTATGTATAAATTTATTTAGCTTTTACGCTATAAAAATTATTCACGTATAACTCTATAAATATTATTTTATAAGAAAATAGAATATTTCCCTTAATATTTCTTTTATTTTCTTATTATATTCAAATAACCGTAATTTCGTTTTAAATGAAGATTTTAGACTTTTAAACTCATTTTGAATATGAATTATGCGTTTTGTACTTGCATATTACGTTTTAGCTAGTTTCAAAATTTTTGAAAAAAAATGACCAAAATACCCCTATGTGGTGAAAATTTTATTTTGATTGTTTTTGATCTAAAATAGTGTATATTCTCTAAAAACTTGATATTTAACAACGATTGCTCACAGGAAAGGAAAGAAACTGATATGTAAGCCTTGCGGGTTTCCGGTTGGCATTTCGGATAATGAGTGTCAATCGGGGACGTCGCGAAGATTGTCATGGGCCTGAGGGAGGTTCCGGGTCGTGACAATTCTATTGGTATCAGAGCTTTTGGTTTTAAAGATAAGAGTTTTTGATTTTAAAGTGGTTTTAAAAATTTACAGTATTAGTGTGGCCCCGGATTAAGTTAGATTAGGTTGAATAGAATGCATGCATTTTCATATAGAGCCTAAGGTTCCCTAAGTTTGCTTGTTTTCTCTTATAGATTATTATGCATCCTCGACGCGGACGCCCAGCTCTCACTAGATCGGTTGGGAGGGGAAAATGTCATTCCCAATGTTGTCAGCTAAATGCAGTAGGGGAAGAATCGGCTGCGTCTACCATTCGGGCAGTACCTGTTGCTGAGCAGGCCAATAGTCCTCCATATCCTCCACCTCCTCCGCCACCTACGGTATTTCCACCATGCCTACTGAGGCAGCACAGGCATTGGCAGCTTTCTTTATCGCAATGGCTGGTGGAGATCCGACTGGTCAAGTTCCACTTATAGTACCACCAGTTACTCCTTTAGTTCCACCATCGGTACAGGATGTATCCATTTCCAAGAAGCTAAAGGAGGCTAGACAGCTCGGTTGTGTGTCTTTCACGGGTGATTTGGATGCCACTATGGCAAAGGACTAGATTAATCAGGTTTTCGAGACTCTCTCTGATATGAGATTAGACGACGACATGAAACTAATGGTGGCTACGAGATTATTAGAGAAGAGGGCTCGTATTTGGTGAAATTCAGTGAAGTCCCGTTCCATTACTTCTCAAACGTGGTCTGATTTTCTCAAGGAATTCGATGGTTAGTATTTCACTTATTTTCATCAAAAAGAAAAGAAGAGAGAATTTTTGAGTTTGAAACAGGGGAATCTAACTGTAGAGGAGTATGAGACTCGTTTTAACGAGTTGATGTTATATGTGCCGGATCTGGTGAAATCTGTGCAGGATCAGGCCAGTTATTTCGAGGAAGGGCTCAATAATGAGATTAGAGAGCGGATGATAGTGACTGGTAAGGAGCCGCATAAGGAGGTGGTACAGATGGCTTTACGGGCTGAGAAGCTCACGACTGAGTATAGGAAGATTCGGACTGAGTTTGCAAAAAGGAGGAATCTTGGTATGTCTTCTAGTTAGCTAGTAAAAAGAGACAAGGACTCAGCGATTTCAAGGAGTACTACTTTTGTTTCTGTGACATCTCCTCGACCTCCATTTCCACCATCACAACAGAGACCTTCGAGGTTTAGCAGTCTGCTATGACTGGTTTTGGGAAGAGTTTTGGAGATTCTGACCGATGCAAAAATTGTGGGAATTATCATAGTGGGCTATGTAGAGGGCCAACAAGATGTTTCCAATGTGGACAGACGGGTCATATTAGGAGTAATTACCCACGGTTAAGACGAGCCACGGTAGTTGCATCATCTTCACCAGCTCACACTGATATGCAGAGGAGAAATTCTTCTAGGTTGCCATTGAGACAGGGAGTGGCCATACGGTCCGGTGTGGAGAGTAATACCCCGGCACATCCACCTTCGAGACCATAGACTCGTACCTCAACAAGAGTTTTCGCTGTGACGAAAGATGAGGCACGGGTTCGACCTGGAGCAGTGACAGGTACTATGTCTTTATTTGATAAAGATGCTTATGTTTTGATAGATTCTGGCTCAGATAGGTCTTATGTGAGCACCACATTTGCATCAATTGCTGATAGAAACCTATCACCATTAGAGGAAGAAATTGTAATTCACACCCCTTTAGGAGAAAAACTAGTTTGAAACAGTTGTTATAGAGACTGTGGGGTAAGGGTAGGCGAGGAAGAATTTAGGGGTGACTTAATTCCTCTAGAGATCATGGATTTTCATCTAATATTAGGTATGGACTGGTTAATTGCACATTGGGCGAACGTGGATTGTTTTCGAAAGGAAGTTGTTCTTCGAAATTCGGAGGGAGCAGAGATTGTGTTTGTAGGGAAACGCCAAGTATTACCGTCATGTGTAATCTCGGCCATCAAAGCTTCGAAATTAGTGCAGAAAGGGTATCCGGCTTATTTGGCATACGTGATTGATACTTCAAAGGGGGAACCTAAGTTAGAGGATGTCCCGATAGTAAGTGAGTTTCCTAATGTATTTCCTGATGATTTACCGGGACTGCCTCCTGATCGAGAGCTTGAGTTCCCTATTGATTTACTTCCGAGTATCGCACTTATTTCTATCCCTCCATATAGAATGGCTTCGACAGAGTTGAAGAAACTGAAAGTCCAGTTGCAAGATTTAGTGGATAAAGGTTTCATTCACCCTAGCATTTCTGCTTGGGGAGCACCAATCCTATTTGTCAAGAAGAAGGATGGCACTCTTCGATTGTGTATTGATTATCGTCAACTGAACCGAGTGACCATCAAGAATAAATATCCTTTACCCCGGATAGATGATCTGTTTGATCAATTACGAGGTGCTATGGTATTCTCTAGGATTGATTTAAGATCTGGGTACTATCAGTTGAGGATTAAGGAGCAGGATGTACCCAAGACTGCGTTCAGGACTCGGTACAGTCATTATGAGTTCTTGGTCATGCCTTTCGGGTTAACTAACGCACCGACAGCTTTTATGGATCTCATGAACAGGGTGTTCCACCCTTACTTGGACAAGTTTGTTATTGTGTTCATTGATGACATACTGGTTTACTCGAGAGATAATGATGAGCACGCTGCCCACTTGCGTATAGTATCACAAACTTTGCGGGAAAGACAGTTGTATGCAAAGTTTTCGAAGTGTGAGTTTTGGTTATAGGAAGTGGTATTCTTGGGACACGTAGTATCGAGAACTGGAATATATGTTGATCTCAAGAAGATAGAGGCAATTTTACAATGAGAGCAACCTAAGACAGTGACGGAGATTCGAAGTTTCCTCGGATTAGCCGATTATTAACGGAGGTTTGTTCAGGGGTTTTCCTTAATAACAACTCCTTTGACCTGTCTAACTCGTAAGGGAGTTAAGTTTGTGTGGGATGATGTTTGTGAGAATCGATTTCAGGAGCTAAAGAACCGCGTTAACCTCCGCTCCCGTTTTAACACTACTTGTTAATGGTTAGGGATTTGTAATATATAGTGATGCCTCAAAGTTGTGGTTGGGGTGCGTATTGATGCAGAATGAAAAAGTTGTGGCTTATGCTTCTAGACAGCTAAAGAGGCATGAAGCAAATTACCCTACCCATGATTTAGAGTTAGCAGCAGTGGTGTTTGCTTTAAAAATCTGGAGGCATTACTTGTATGGTGAGCATTGTCGGATATTTACGGATCACAAGAGTTTAAAACATTTGCTCACCCAAAAGGAGCTTAATTTGAGGCAAAGGCGATGGTTGGAGTTGATAAAAGATTATGACTTGATGATAGACTATCATCCGGGAAAGGTGAACATTGTAGCTGATGCCTTAAGTCGTAAGTCTTCATCGTCTTTAGCAGCACTTCAGAGTTGTTATTTTCCAGCATTAATAGAGATGAAATCTCTTGGGGTCCAGTTGAGAAATGGTGAGGATGGATCCTTATTGGCAAACTTCATTGTGCGACCTTCGTTACTTAATCAGATCAAGGACATTCAGAGGTCTGATGATGAGTTAAGAAAATAAATTCAAAAACTGACCGATGGGGGAGTCAGTGAGTTTAGATTTGGAGAGGATAACGTCTTAATGTTTAGAGATCGAGTTTGTGTTCCTGAGGGAAACCAGTTGAGACAGGCGATCATGGAAGAAGCCCATTCATCTGCCTATGCATTACATCCCGGAAGCACCAAGATGTATAGGACTATCAAGGAGAATTATTGGTGGCCAGGTATGAAGCGAGACGTAGCAGAATTCATAGCAAAGTGTCTCATATGTCAGCAAGTTAAGGCGGAGCATCAGAGGCCAGCAGGTACAATTCAGTCTTTACATGTTCCCGAGTGGAAATGGGAGCATGTAACTATGGATTTTGTTTTGGGACTGCCGCGGACACAAAGGGGAAAGGATGCGATTTGGGTGATCGTAGATCGGTTGACTAAGTTCGCTCACTTTTTAGCTGTCCATAGTACATACTATATGGAGAAGCTAGCTCAGCTCTATATAGATGAGATTGTGAAGCTACATGGAGTTCTCGTTTCTATAGTGTCAGACCGAGATCCTCTATTCACTTCTTGATTTTGGCCAAAATTTCAGGAAGCTCTCGGAACTAAGTTGAGATTTAGTACTGCTTTTCACCCACAAACGGATGGTCAATCTGAAAGGACTATACAAACTTTGGAGGATATGCTACGAGCTTGTGTCATTGACTTTACTGGGAGTTAGGATAGACACTTGCCGTTAGTGGAGTTTGCTTACAACAACAGCTTCCAATCTAGCATTGGTATGGCACCATATGAAGCTTTATATGGAAGAAAATGTCGTACTCCACTTTGTTGGGATGAAGTGGGTGAAAGAAAGTTAGTTAGTGTGGAATTGATCGAACTAACTAATGACAAGATCAAGGTTATACGAGAGAGGCTAAAGGTAGCCCAGGATAGGCAGAAGAGCTATGCAGATAAACGGAGAAAAGACTTGGAGTTTGAGATCGATGATAAAGTTTTTCTAAAGGTTTCTCCTTGGAAAGGTAATAATTTGAATACTTTGAAGTATTAAATCTTATTGATTATACTATCATGATAAATTATGGTGTTTTATTGGATAATGAAAGGTGTGATTCGATTTGCGAAGAGGGGAAAGCTCAACCCGAGATATATTGGACCCTTTCTATCATTGAAAGGATTGGGCCAGTGGCTTACAGACTTGAATTACCCCTGGAGTTAGATCAGATCCATAATGTCTTCCATGTCTCGATGTTGAAAAAGTATGTTCCCGATCCTTCCCACATATTAGAGACACCACCGATTGAACTGCATGAAGATTTGAAATTCGAGGTGCAGCCGGTACATATTCTAGATCGAAAGGATCGAGTGCTGAGGAACAAGAGCATTCCAATGGTGAAAGTATTGTGGAATAATGCTCGAATGGAGGAAATGACATGGGAAGTAGAGCATCAGATGAGGAACTAATACCCGCATCTATTTGTCGAATTTGGTAAGTGAAATTTTGATGTCAAAATTTTATTTTAAGGGGGGTAGAATTGTAAAACCCGACCCTATAAATACATGTCATGACATACATGCACTGAGTAGCATGTTATTATGCTAGAAAAGCACTTAAGAATAGACGAAACTCAGTATTGTACCTAATGGTATACTTGAGTTGATTTAACTTCGAACTAGTTTAAATAGGAATTGTAGGATGAAATTTAATATTTTATAGTCAAGGAATGACTAAAAATGATTGTTCAGAGTTCGAGGGTTCATTTAGGGTAAAATTGGAAATTTGGATGTTTAGGGGTAAAATCGTCATTTTGCCACCTAAGATAATAATTTGATCATGGAGTGAAATTTTTGACCAAGATTAACTATTTGGAGTATAATTTAATGATAGGAAGTGAAAAAGTTTAATTCTGGTGATTCTTGGAGTGTAGGGGTAAAATCGTAATTTTACCATCAGCGAACAAAATTTGAGATTTTGAGAGAATTTAGATCAAATTTGAGAAATTGGAGAATGGTATGAGTATAAGGGATGAAAAATATGTCTATGGGCAATTTTTTAGTTTTTTGGGCAAAAATGTAATTTTTCACTTTTACGGGGGCAAAATTGTAAATTTCAAAAATTACTCAATGGAGACTTTGGATAAGTCTGAGAATTTTATCTAAGCTATGGATATGTGGGACAAGTGTATGGTGAAAATTTGGAAACAAATGGATGAAATTTTAAAAAATGGGCCAATGGGAAAGTGACACGTGACATTTTTTTAATGAAATAATATTATTTTAATAAAAATTCAGCCCATTTAAACCCCATTTTAAGTGCTGGCCGGCCATAAGGAAGAACAAGAGAGGAAATAGAGAGGAAAGGAAGAAAAAAAGAAAAACCAAAGAGAAACAAGAAAATTCAAAGGGGAATTCACGGTTTTTGACCGTTTACGCGTCTAACGGTAAGATTTTTTCATTTTAGCTTGATTTCTACCTTTCCTATGCCTTTATTTCCATTTAGCATGCTTGAGGAGAGAGATCAAAAAGTCATATCAAGGGCTGGACGAAATTCTAGGGGAGAGAAATTGAAATTTTTAGGTTTTGATTTTTAGTTAAATTGATAGTTTTAGTTAGTTAAATGTGTTTAGAAATTAAATTGGGCAAGAAATCGTTAAATTTTCACAATACCCACTCTTGGCTGGATGCTCAATGCTGTATAATGATGATGAATTCATTTTATTCTAAGGGAAATGAAGAGAAAATGATGAAAAACGATTAAACGTGATAGAAAAACAAAGTAGAAAATTAACCGAGTTAATGTCCCATTTTTGACCAAATTTTCGAAGGAAGGGAATGAGCTGATTTTGTTGTTTTTAGAAGGTTATTGGCTGATATTTAATGGTTAGAAATGTTAGAGAGAGAATGGGATGATTTAGAGCTAAAATGGAGCACGTTAGCAATTTATCGGGCAAAGTGCCAAAAATAGGTTAATACCGTGTTTAAGCCGTTTTAGGCTATTGCATTTCATACCATGCATTAGTATAGGATTTAAGTTAATTATATAGTGATTTAGCATCAATGTGATGAATTGTGTAAATTTTTGTAATGTGTCTAGGAGGAGAGCCTTCCGAAAAAGGCAAAGAAGTCGTACCCGACGAGTAGTGATCGGGGCGCTTAGAAAGCTTTTAGTTTGTACAAACGGTGAGTAAACTTATTATTATTGTAAATTATCTAGAGTTTATTTTTAAATGCCCTTTATGTATTTTATGAAATGAAAACGAGATTAAAACGAGATTTTTTGATGTTTTAGGAATAAATGTGACAAATAAAAATATATTGTATGGATTATGAAATTGAGTAATTGGAGGCTGCAAATTGACTTGAAAAATACACATTTTCCTAGGAATGGCTTATGAGAAATGAGTATATGTGGCTATATTTTGTGAGTGCATTGGGAAATTTATGTAAGTTGTTTTTACTATGCAGGCTGGATATATAAATAAAAGCCACGTTATACTGTCGAAATTTTATTAAAATTGGTGGGTTAGTCACTGCAGTGACGAGTTTCCGTGGACTGCCTATTAGAGGGTCACGGTAAACCCAGTTATATGGTTACTCCGATTGTAGAGGCAATGAGGGTAACTCCCGGGGTAGTATTAGAGCTCACTTCACGTCGAACCCCCATGTGAATGTGTAACTCGACCAACGCCAAGGGACGACTTGTTTTAAAAATAAAAATGTGTTTCACGTGTGAATATTTTAACACCCTTGGCGGACTCGGTTAGATGCCTCGGCCAAGGTATCCCCGAGGATTAGTTTTGGCTTGAGCCTTGTTTTAATAAAAGACATAAGCCTTAACAACTGTTTTGGTAAATTACAAATATTTTATGGTTTAAGAAATAAATTGAAAACATTATGAAATGGGTTGAAATTTGTTGTTTAAACTTGCCTCCATTTTACTCGCCTTTAGATATTTATGATAATGTTTGTTTACTCATTGAGATTTTATAATCTCACCACCCTCCTTTCCACCCATTTCAGGTTCAGTATAGACTGTAGATAGCTGATCTCATCGAGGACTATCATTGGATCTGCATTTTCCAAACCGTAGGTTCATAGTCCTCTTTACTTTTGTTTATTCGGGGGCCCTCTTGTTATTGTAAATTAAATTAAATATTTTGGCTTACTGTATTTCAGTATGTATAAATTTATTTAGCTTTTACGTTATAAAAATTATTCACGTATAACTCTATAAATATTGTTTTATAAGAAAATAGAATATTTCCCTTAATATTTCTTTTATTTTCTTATTATATTCAAATAACCGTAATTTCGTTTTAAATGAAGATTTTAGACTTTTAAACTCATTTTGAATATGAATTATGCGTTTTGTACTTGTATATTACGTTTTAGCCAGTTTCAAAATTTTTGAAAAAAAATGACCAAAATACCCCTGTGTGGTGAAAATTTTATTTTGATTGTTTTTGATCTAAAATAGTGTATATTCTCTAAAAACTTGATATTTAACAACGATTGCTCACAGGAAAGGAAAGAAACTGATATGTAAGCCTTACAGGGTTCCGGTTGGCATTCCGGATAATGAGTGTCAATCGGGGACGTCACGGCGATTGTCATGGGCCTGAGGGAGGTTTCGAGTTGTGATAGAGCACTTAGTCGACTAACTTCTTTCTTAGTCGATTAAGTTGGATTTGTCTTGAAGTCCAAATTTCTAGCAGTAGACTCTTAGTCGACTAACCCATTTCTTGGTCAACTAAGTCTTTTCTGTTTCTCAATACTCTTAAGCCCGCCAACTTCTAATTCGAATATTAGCTGACTAACCCTACATTATTCAACTAAGGAGCTTCTGTTTTGTTGATTAGTTGTGGCTTCTTATTCATATACCTTTTTGATATGTCCCATGGAATTATTTATTTATCATTGGCATACAATTCTTGACCTGAACACTCAAGTAGAATTATTAGACACAAATGAATGGGAATGTTTTATTATCATCAAAAACTAATGGAGTCAACACTTTGGCCTCTAGAAAATGTATGGTGAGCTTCCTTTCACCAGCATTGCAGCCTTGTTCTCTTAGCATTGTGGCAGTCTATCAATTTAGAATGTGATTTTCACCCTGATCTATTCTAAACTAGGTAAAGTGGTAAGCATTAAAGTTTTAGCCCTATCTCTTAAATTTCCAATGTTTCAAGAATAATGTCAATTGAACTTTTGGATTGAAAGATATGCTCCAAATACCGCATCATGTTCAGACCATGCATATGGCTGCAGTGCTCCGACTTAGACAAATATTTTGACCATGATCCGGTTTGAACTAGGCAAAGTGGTAAGCATAAAAGTTGTAGTCCTTCCTCTTATAATTCTATTGGTCTAAAAATCATCTCATTTGGAGTTTTTTAGAGCAGGTTATGGTCAAAACACTGACACATATGCAGGCATTCTTTTGGGTATTTCAACACCTTACTTTCCAAAATTAAACTCAATTCCCTTAATTCCTACAAAAACATAAAAATAATAAATAATGGTCAAATTAAAGTAAATAAATATAAAATTAAAATAAATTAATAAAACTAAGCTAATTATAAAAACAACTAAAAATAACTAAATTATAATTAAAAATTAAGAACTTGAATAATATTTAATAACAAAATTGTATTAAAATAATTTTATAAAATAGAATTATCACACCCCCAAACTTACTATTTTGCTAGTCCTCAAGCAAAAAAAAAAAAAAAAAAAAATTAAGCCCAAATAGACTTTTGAGAGATGGAAGTGCTAAATCATGATTTCCCAATTTTCCCCTCAAAAATCATCCCCAATTCTAGCTTAAGGCAAAATATAACTAATCCTTAAAATTATGCACCAATTCAAGTGAAAACTTATTTTGTGAATGGACTTCCTCTGTATGTCTGTGTGTGAATAATCTCTTACAAAGAATATCATGCAATTTGGATTAGTTTATGCCAAATCTAAGCATTAGTTAGTACTAGGATCTTATAAGTTTGTTTTTCATCGCTTTCTCCACTAATGTAGAATGACACTTATTCAAGGATCAATACGTCTTTATTAATCTTATAATGAAAAGCTAGGGTTAAGGTATGAGAAAGGATTTTTTAGGCTTAAAATCACCCTAAACACTTAATCAATCTAAGACCTATAAAGAGCTCAATAAAATTTATAGCACCCCAAACTTAAAGTAAAATTTCCTTTGCACAATAGACATTTTTTCTTTTACACCCCCAAACTTATTTTTGACAATTATGAACGAGGGGTAAATTTCTAGTACTCATCACCTTTTTTTTTCAACCTTTCCCCCTCAATTTATATTTAAGCTCAATCCACTTTCTAGAAAGATCAAAATATTTAAGAGTAAAAGATTCAAACTGTTGGAATTAAATAAAAAGGCTAAGGCTAATATCGTTGTGTTTATACAAAGAAAATGTAAATTAGGCTAAAAAATGGGTGACTAAGGATAAATACATAACAAGGTAGCTCAATAAGGCTCAAACAATCCAAAGATGGCCTAGATCACTTCTTATCCTAAGTGTTATCTAGGATTTCATCTCAAGAGAGAATCAAACAAATTCTAGAATTCTTGACTTCACTATACTTTTATCAACATAAACTTTCTCTAAATCGCATGAAAATTCTAAGTAAAACAATATGGTGCTCAAATTATTGGAAGTCACATTATAAAATAAAGCTAACGCAATAATATCACATAAAATTAAATCATAACCATATGTTTCCCAAAAGCTAAAAATTACAAGATAATCAAATTATCATCCCATGATTGGAAAAATCATGGACAAGGTGCAAACTATCTTAATTGTTTTTTTAAAGCTAAAAATAAAAACTAGCTAAACATGTAAAATAATAAAGATAAACAAACAAAGATAAGCAAAAATAAACAAAAACAACACTTCATGTGAAGTTGTTTGAACTCCAATGTATATTCCTCCATTGACATTGTTTTCTACCTCAAGTTATGAAATTTAATAAAAATTTCTTGCCGATAGTGCTAAGAAAAGAACTTATGTTTGAGTTCTCGACACATATTATCCCATATTTTAATCTTGTTACTGCCATTTCTTTCTCGTTTCCATTTAGATTTTCCCACCAAATAGAGGCATTTTTTTTAATTTAATTGCTACAGGCTTCACGTTTTTCATCAGGAACATTTTTCAGCTTGAAAACTCTTACCACTGTGTAGAGCCAATCAAGAAAATCATCAAGGTGAAGCCTTCTTTTAAACTCAGGAATGTCTACCTTGATTTCCAAATCTTTATTAGCAGTAGTTTTTAGATGATGTATAGGTATTTCTTCATTAGAAGACAATTCTTAATGGGAAGGATTGGTATTATCCTCTTCATCACTAGAGCTATTGTTTTGATTTGAGCAACATCACATATTGCGAGCTCCTCTTGTACTTGAACTTGGTGGCGTATTTCCTCAACCTCGATATCATGAAAATATCTTTAACAATTTTGGCATCTTGGTGGCATTTGATTATATAGTGATGATGATGTGGTGATGCAAAAAAATGATGACAGAACTACAAAAAAATAAAAGAGACAAACTTACCCAAACAAGGGTGTCGAAACTCGGTAGCAAACTCGAACTACGTAGCAAACAATGATCCTCCCATTTTAATACCAAATTGACGTTAAGACATTATGGAGACACTTGGGCATTGTGAAAACACTAATCGTGGCGAGGTTAAAAATCCCACTAAGGTGAACAATGGCCAAAATCCCATTTTGGTTAGTCAAACCAAAGATACTAAAATCTCTTACTCTTTTGAAAAGAGCCTAGAGAAATTAAGCATTCCTGCTTAGTAAAGGAAATATTCTTTATTAATTCTGAACTTCAATGTTTAACAATTAAGCCGATAGGGCTTTATATAACTATTCCTAAGGAAGAAAGCCTTCTTACTTTTGCTATGTGGGATTATTACAATTCTTAAATAAAAATAAATAAGGAAGTAACTTAACTTAAACTTCCTTGGAGTACAAGTAAAGTAAAAGATAACTTAATCTAATCTAACTTAATGTGCAAGTAACCTATATAATCTTCTTTAACTTAATATGCAAGTAACCTAATAACATAGTCCTGCATCACAATTTGGTTTATGAAATGGCTATCTCTAAAATGCAGGAAAAATGGAAGATTGACACATGAATTGACAGAGCAATAATGCAAGACAAAGTCAAATTTTTTCACAAAGCATTTCTTGGGGGGATGCAAATTGAATATGATTTTGTCAAGAATCAATGGGTAAAGAAGAATATCCCATAGAACGTTGAAATTCAAATGGGTACAAAAACTACAAAATAGATGTGAGAAGATCCTTCATCTTAATGTACCACTCAACCTACTTTTGTACACAATGCACCTCCAACATTATTAGAACATCCAATAGCATACTCATCATCTTTACCAATTCCCTAAGAGTTCTTAAGGTTACCCAGCATAGTATTTTTTGGAGAGAATGTCTATCAAGACTTATGTGCTTGAATAGCTCATCAAGAGAAATTGTTTCTAAAAAAGGTCACTATAGTTGATAAGAGAATTGAGGAAATCATCAATAAATATCTTGTTTAGTTTGAAAACATATTCAACCACTGTAGTTAATCTCTCAACAAAATGTATGATGTCCTTGTCAAGCTTCAAAAGGCAATGGCAACTATCTCAGAAAATTAAATCCAATTATCTAGGAATCAAGAAATCCTAAATGGGGAAATTGAATAGAGTTCACAACCACCCTCTTAATCCATAGCACTTGCATTCTCACATACTTATAACATATTTTGAATTTCTTTTGTATGTTATTATGTGTATATGTACCTGGGTTGATGACTTAATGAATTTCTTTTGTATTTTGAATTTCTTTTGTACCGAATTACTTGATTACTTATGCTACTAATGATCTTATGCCTCGTTGAGCTTTGAAATTGTAAACTCTATCTTTGAAGTTTTTTTCATATAACAAAAAAGGGAGAATTTTCGAAGTAAATTTGTTCAAGCTTTCTCGTTTTTTTTAAGCTGTACTATGTATGCATTTTGTTTTCTTCCCAAAATGTTTTGAATGGTAAACATAAATTCAGGGGGAGTTTCATCACAAACAAATTTAGCTTTTAATTTTATCATATAAAAAAAAAAAGAGATTGTTTGCTTTGAAATTGACCCTAGTTTTGAAATGACAAAATTCAGTGATTTAAATATGCCTTGGAGTTAAAAGGAATTGATTTTGAAATAGAAGAACTTTCTTTTAGGTGTTTTAATGTTGTTTGAGAAAAGCAAAATCATTTAAATGCTTTTAAACTAAAGTTCTAGTAAGTAAGAATCAACTTCTGAAAATGAAGTATCGATTTTGTGTAAAACAAAAACAATATCTTTTATTTGAAATAGGAAAGAATCGGCTTGTTAGCAAGGGAACCTTTAATTTTGAAGAAATAGAAAGTTGTTAAAGAAAATGAATCGATATTTGAAGAAGAAAAAGGTTGATTCTTGAGAAGGCAGAATCACAATAAAGAGAAACTAGACAAAAAGAATCAATTTCTTAAGTACTTAATGATGGATTCCTTATGCTACAATGAAAAAAATTGGGAAAATTATTGAAGAAACGAGAAAAGGATAAGATTTAAGTGGGAAAACCAAAATTTGAAATTTCAATTTGGCACTCAAATGATAAGAAGAATCTATATTTGGGAAAGGCACAAATCGATTCTTGAAAAATAGAATGCTCTAGATTTGAAGTGAGAAGAAAAGAATAGACTACTTAAGAACTGAATGATCGATCCCTAGCAAATAGAAAGCATCAAGCTCAAAATTGAAGCAAAAAGAATCAACTTCTTAGATGTTCATTGATCGATTCTTGAAGGCTTACTGATGCAATTCAAATGGCCTCGATTTTTGAAATTTGAACTATATCTTTCTCTCTAATGGGCATAAATTCAATGAGACTATAAATACCATTCAAGAACTTCATTTGAAGAGAGAAAAAAGCACCAAGAAAGAATAGAGAAAAGAATTTCATTCTAATAAGAGAACAAGGCTTTCATTCTAAAAGATCACATTTTTCTCACTTTACATTACACTATCAAAACAGAGCATTTGTGTTTGATCTTATATTCTTTGATTCAGCATCATTCTCTTGTACCAAAATTCTATTGATCAGCCTATCTAGAGGCATCATATCTTGAAAAGGCATCAAAATGTAAGCTTGGTTATACCTCCATCGAAAAAGGTAAAGAGGTTGTGCTTTAATCTTGAAATGGCATTGACTTTTTGAAAGATTGTGCTCTATCCTTAAAAGGTAGTTAGTTGTAAAGGTTATGCCTGAACCTAGTTGATAATGGAGTTATACTTTTTATGATATCAAGGGAAAGAACTTAGGCATTAAGGGCTGAACCTCTATAAAAACCTTGGCTGAGTTCTCCTCTTCTCTCACTTTACTTTACTTGTTGTATACCTTACTTGTTCATTGTTATTTTGATTACTCTTTAAGTTTTGTGCTTAAAGTTTTTTTCTTTAACTTTGCTCTTAAGAAAGTTGAAATTTTTACTTAAAAACCAATTCACCCCTCTCTTGGTTGTTATATTTCAAGCTTCTTCATCTAACAATTACTTAATTTATAAATCTTGTAGTAATCAACTAGCTAATTCGAAACCACTCAAGTTCTTCAAATACTAGAGACATAAGCATTTAACTCTTTATTTCTTCCTTACCTTGGTGAGCTACTAGTTGATAACTCTATTTTATAGAGTTATCTTTCACTTTATTGAGCATAAAAGAGTGAAGTCCTATTGCTTTTTAGTCATATTTAGGTAGTTTTTACATTTTTTTATTAATTAGCTTAATCCATGTTTGAGTATTTTTAATTGAGTTCTTTTAGGTTATTATTAGTATAAAAGTCATATTTTTAACCTTTATTAATTTAGTCATTGATATTGAAGGTGTCCAAGCATGTGGAATTTAAATGGCAAAGAATTGTGCATAGATGCTTAAGGAGATCTCTAACCATGCTATAGCAATTTGAGTTTAACTCAAGCTATAGAAGTCCAATTGATGAGATTTTTGAACCATTGCAAAGTTAAATGGGAGGGCGACAACTTTGATGTCCAGCACTTCACCCATTTCTGATTGGATCATGGTCAATATCGCATCAAAAGTTGAAGGACTATTATAGACTGCACAGCAGCTAGGTAGACATGGTAATGCCGCAACCTCCAAAGGCCAACGTTGCCTGTTAGGCCAAGACTCAGCACCAAATAGAGAGGTCGGTGCCACGGCATTGACACGTATGTTGGAAATTCTACACCATCCGATCTTTAGATCATAGGGTTATTTTTAGGGGTTTAAAAATAGGCTTTTCACTTTGAAGAAGGGAGTTGGAGTAGACACCATTTTGGGAAAAAGAAGTTTTGAAAAAAAAAAGAAAAGAGGAAGAAATCTTTAAAGACTGAGCTGCAAAAGCTACACCAAATACTTCTCTCACTAGATTTGATTTTCTCTCTTTCTATCTTTCTTCGTAAAAATGCTTTATTTTTCTAAGATGTTGAATGGTCCTATGGATATGTTGAGCTAGATTTTAATTTCTAGGGTTATGGTGGATATTAGTATGTAGTTTGGATATTGTGCTTGGCTATTACATACTTTTTATGGAATTATTGATGTTTATTCAAATATGAATTTATTCAAGTTCTTCCCCCTGCCAAGATTGCTAAGATAAGGAATGGTATAACTTCTTTCACACAGTTGGACTATGAGTCTTTGAACGAAGCATGGGAAAGGTATAAGGCCTTGTTTCGAAGATGCTCGCACCACGACTTACCTAAATGGTTTCAAGCGTAGATATTTTATAATGGGTTGTTGAATCTAATTCGAACTACCATTAATGTCGCAGCTGGTGGTGGTCTCATGGCTAAGTTAATCAATGATGCTTGTGACTTGTTGAAAGAGAAGCCATCCAACAACTATTAGTGGCATTCTAAGAGGGCCTTGCTAAGGAGGGTACCAGGTGCTCACAAGCTAGATGCCATTAATGCTTTGACTGCTCAAATAACTGCTCTCACTAAAAAAATTGATTATTTTGGAGTCTATTTAGTACAAAGTCCCTTTATTACTTGTGATTATTGTGGTGAGGGACACTCAAGCAATTAGTGTCATATGAGTATTGAGTTAGTGTAATTTATGGGAAATAAGCAGTAAAACAACACATAGTCCAACACATAAAATCTTGGGTGGTGGAATCACCTTAACTTCTCTTGGAGAAACAATCAGGGTCCTCCGTCAGCTCTGAGATCGAACTTTCCTTCGAGTTTTCCACAGCAACCTAGACCCCTAGTGTAAGAATAAAAGCCATATATGGAGGAGCTTCTCATGCAATATATGGTTAAGACAGATGCCTTATTCATAGTCAAGCTTCTTTGTTGAAAAATCTTGAGACTTAAATGGGCCAATTAGCCAATGTTGTCAGCTATAGGCCTTAGGGGACCCTATCGAGTAATATTGAGCCTAATTTGAGGAGGGAAGGCAAGGAACCTTCTATGGTAGTAACCCTTATGAGTGGGAAAGCGGTTGGCAGTAGTCGAAAGATAGAAAAGCCATAAGAGAAGCTAGTTGAGAATGAATTAGAAGTTGAAAAGTTAGAAAAGAAAGTGAAGGACATAGATGCACAAGCAATAACTCTCTTCCTCTATTTCCTCAATGCTTTCGAAAGCAATAATTGCACATTTAATTTCAAAAATTTCTAAAGGTATTTAAGATGCTCCATGTCAACATTTTTTTTGCTGAAGTAGTGGAACAAATGCCTTCATATGTTAAGTTTTTGAAAGATATCTTGACAAAGAAGAAGAGACTGGGTGAATATGAAACAGTGGCATTCACTGAGGAGTGTAGTGCCATTATTCAGAATAAGCTTCCATTGAAACTCAAAGATCTAGGTAGTTTCACCATTCCTTACACTTTTGCATTATCGGTGCGTTGTTCTTTGCTAAAGCTTTGAGTGACTTGGGGGCTAGCATAAATCTTATGCCTTTATCGATCTATAAGAAGTTGGGATTGAGGAAATCAAGCCAACCATAATGACACTGCAACTCATCGATTGTTCTCACTTATCCTCGAGGCATCATGAAAGATGTTCTTGTTAAGGTGGATAAGTTCATTTGCCCAATTGATTTCATTGTTCTTGATATGGAGAAGGACCGTGAGGTCCTTATCATACTTAGGAGACTTTTTCTTAGAATTGCTAAAGCTCTCATTGATGTAGAGAAAAGAGAGCTCATTTTGAGAGTTCAGGACTAGGAGGTAACTTTCAATATTTTTAAAGCCTTAAAGTTTCCCAATGAACATGATGAATGCTTTGTAGTGAGTGTTAAATAGTATCACTCATGAGATGTTTGAAGAGAATTATCCCCATGGCCCTTTAGAGGCATCTTTAGTTGCTCGTTCCAATAGGGATGATGTTGTTTTTTTGGAGTATGTGAACTACTTGGATGTATCATCTCGTGTCTTGAGAATACCATTTGAATCTTTGGATTTTTCTACTTCATCTCTACTAGTAAAGCCATCCATTGAGGCACCTTTAACATTAGACCATAAATCTCTACCTTCACATTTGAGGTATTTATTCCTTAATATTTCATCTATTCTTCCAGTTATTGTTTCTTCTGCACTCATTGACTTGCAAGAAAAGAAGCTTTTAAGAGTATTGAGGGAGCAAAAAAGAGATATCAGATGGACCATTGCTGACATTGAAGAGATTAGGCTGTCCATATGCATGCACAAGATCCTTTTAGAGGATGACCATTGAGCCATCATTAAGCATCAAATAAGACTTAATCCTATCATGAAGGATGTGGTAAAAAAGGAAATTGTCAAGTGATTGGACGTTGATATTATTTACCCCATTTCAGCTAGCTCTTAGTTGAGCCCAGTTTAATGCATTCCAAAGAAAGGTAGGATGATGGTGGTAGCCAACTCCAACAATAAGCTCATTCCCATGAGAATAATGATTGAATGAAGGGTGTGTATGGACTATCAGAAGCTTAATAAAGCCACAAGGAAAGATCATTTTCCTTTGTCATTTATTGATCAGATGTTGGATAGACTAGTTGGTAAGGAGTTTTATTGTTTCTTGGTTGGATATTCTGAGTACAATCAAATAGCAATTATTCTTGGTGATTTAGAAAAGACTACCTTTACATGCCCTTATGGCAATTTTGCCTTTAAAAAGATGCTTTTCGGACTTTGCAATGCACATGTTGCTTTCAAAGATGCATGATGGCAATCTTTTTGGATATGGTTGAACATTACATTTAGGTATTTATGGATGATTTTTCTGATTTTGGTAATAATTTTGTTGATTATTTTTTGAATCTTTCTAAGGTCCTTAGAAGGTGTGAAGAGACTAACCTAGTGCTAAATTGGGAGAAATGTCACTTCATGGTCTAAGAAGGCATTGTTCTAAGAGACAAAGTTTCAAGTAGAGGCTTAAAGGTCGACAAAGCCAAGATCATGACAATTGAGAAACTTCCACTGCCAACTTCAGTTAAAGGTAGTAGAAGTTTCTTAGGACATGTTGGCTTTTATAGGAGGATCATTAAAGATTTTTCTAAGATTTCTAAACCTTTGTGCAATCTCTTAGAGAAAGATGTCCCTTTTAAGTTTAAAGATGCATGTCATGTTGCATTTTTAAAATTGAAAAAGAAACTGGTATATACACCTATTATTATAGTTCTAGATTGGAATCTCCTTTTTGAACTAATGTGTGATGCTAGTGACTATACTGTAGGTGCAGTGTTAGGCCAAAGAAAAGCAAAAATTTTTCATTTTATTCAATATGCAAGCAAGACATTAACTGAAACTCAAATGCACTACACCACCACTTAAAAAGAATTATTAGTTGTTGTGTTTGCATTTGATAAGTTTCATTTTTACCTAGTTGGTACTAAGGTTATTGTGTACATTGATTATTCTAAAATTAAGTATTTGGTTGCCAAAAGTGATGCCAAGCCAAGTTTGATAAGATGGATCCCTTTGGTACAAGAGTTTGACTTGGAAATTTGAGATAGAAAAGGAATAGAAAACCAAGTAGCGGACCATCTCTCTAGGTTGGAGAGTGACAACCAAGGTAACAATTTAACTTTGATCTATGAAAATATTTGTCACAGCCCAAATCTCGAGCCATGACCAGCGCATGGACCCAATAGGCATGGCCTACTGGGCCCAAGCAAGCTTTTCTATGGAAAACTTGTTCATTAGACCCCTTATCCCTCATTTACCTCTAAAGTTCTTAATTCATAGTTTTCAAAGATAATTTCATCTCAAGAATAAATCATGGTAACCGAACATATACCTTTCTCAAAATAATATTACCATTTGCCCACTTGTGGTGACATTATCATGCAAACCAAACATATAGTGTTTACAACAAATCTCATGAATTACATTTAAATAACCATATACACATACAAAAGACCTTGACTATCAGCGGAGTGACTCGGGCGTGGATACTACCATGAAGTGTTCTGCTAAACCTACCATAAGATGAACAGGAGGAAGCACCTCTACCTAGGATCCAACTACCTTCGAAGCTGAAAACTAAAACATGAAATTGAAAAGAATGAGTATAAACCCAGTGAGTAAACATAGGAAGGGAACAAGAAAACGATAAGGAAAGTTTTCTTAAACATGATGCACTCGTTTTAAAACTATGTGATTTGTATATCATAAACAACTCGATACCATGTTGACGTTTAACTCATTTTAAAACACTTAGGAAATTCAACTTTCAATAATCAATGCAATCATATTTCATTTTTCAAACATCCCTGCTCTACAGGGCAGGTACACAGGCGTGTAAGAATTCATGTATACATTTTGTATATATATATATATATATTTTTTTTTCAGACATTCATCAAATATATCAAGATCATTCCCACACTAGTCAACATGGCTCAACGCATACAACCACTATCCTCAACTCAGTTCATGTGCACTCCCACACCTCACATAGCTAATATCCTCATGTGCACTCCCACACCGCACATGGCAAATATCGCGTACACTCCCACACCACATCATCATTGGCATGTGCACTCCCATACCGCACATGGCAAATATCATGTACACTCCCACTCCACATCATCACTGGCATGTGCATTCCCACACCGCACACCACCGGCACCGTCATGTGCACTCTCACATCGCACATGCACGGTTATAGTTATCATACAACATTATCATTCAAGGCATAACATACATATCCACATAATATAGAAACACATGGTTTCATTATATTACACATTTCACAGCATAAAAACATTTCATCAAGGGCTTGTTCCCATGCACATTTTAAAGAAAAGACCAATAAAATATTTCAAGTGATTCAATTAAACACATATGCATTTATCCCAAAACATTTTAATGCAAGTTCACTCACCTTGGTAATGCCACCTTACAAAATTAGCACCAATAAGGCTTTACTCCAAGTTAAGTCTTGAAGTACCATTAAAACCTATATTTGCCAATAAACAATAATAGCTTCAAATATATCATAAATTTGAACTTAACAATTCTAATAAACACACACTAGATAAACTACATTCTAGCCTAATATTTAACCTAGAATCCTAGTCTACTTTGTAACCCACTATACCAATTATTCCAATTTAAAGATTCTTTACCTTGGTGAGGTTGGAGGCATAAAGATTAACAAAAGCATAATACTTCCAAGAAAAAGAATTTGAAGAAATTAGGAAATAAAATATGAAAATATAACCCATAAATTTTAAAATTCAAGAGTTAAAAATACATACCTTTTGGCTTTAAAAATGAAGGAAAGAAAGAGAGATTTTTCTTTCTTTCTCCTAGGGTTTGGTTGTGCTGAAAATTAGGGTTAAAAGTTATGGGTTTTGGTGCCCAAGAAGTTAAGAGAAGGAAGAAGAAAGAAAAGAAAGGAAAGGAAAAGAAAACAAGGAAAATAAAATGAAGAAAATTTGATTTTTCATGGTGAAGTGAAAATGGCATTGGAAGCATCAAGAAGAAGAAGAAAATGCCTTTTTGGGTGGATAAGAACTGGGCATGGAAGAAGAAGATAGGAGTCAAAGCTTCCTTTGGAAGCTTTGACCAAGCTAATGGTAAAATTACCATTTTACCTCCAAGGTTTTCCCCTTTTTAATTAAGTCCTCCCACAATCTTTTAATTCTAGTTTCTTTCCATTTTTCTTCCTTAACACTTGTATCAATAAAATATCAAGTTCGCACTTCAACTGGTATCACCATAATATTTAAATATATACGTACCGACGCTAGCTTTATTTAATAAACAGACGCGAGCCCCACTAACATCATTTTTCTTTGAAATTCCCTCGTTATTCTTCTCCCCCATTTAGATTGACCATATACTCCTTCATGACCAGTTTTGAAATCAAATAAAATATTAATATTTTAATCTTATTTTATTAATAAAATATTATTTTATTCCAAAATTTTTCATTTATCTCCTTGGAACCCAAAATGTCTTATTATGCTCTGATTCACTTTCGAATCACTTTTTATCTTACTAATTCATCCTCAATAAAATATTATTATTTAATTATTATTCCATTGTATGTGGATTATTTTACTCTACACTATTGCTTTCACCTGTCACCACTCTTTAACTCTTAAATTCACGTTAATTAACCCTTTGTCTTATCGATACAGTTATGTGGACTACTATACGGGGGTACGGGGTATTACAATATTCTTGATAAGCAATTGTTGCATGTTTGTTAAAAGAAATTACCTTGGTATACAGATTATGTCATTTACATTGTGAGTAACCTTCTACGTCCTGATTTAAATTTTCATCAAAGAAAGAAATTTCTTCATGATGTTGAATTTTACGTATGGGATGAACCTTTCTTATTTAAACAATGTGCTGACAAAATTCTTTGAAGATGCATCATGAAGGTCAAAGTTGAAAGCATCTTGAAGCATTGCCATTCTTCAGACTATGGGGATACATTCGAGGAGATAGAACGACAGTAAAAGTGCTTCAATTTGGTTTGTATTGGCCCACTTTATTCAAAGATGCTAACAATTTTGTTTTGTATTGTGATAGGTGTCAACGAGTAGGCAACACTTCAAGAAGGCATGAGATGTCGTTTACCAATATCCTTGAAGTGGAAATCTTTGATTTTTGGGGTGTAGACTTTATGGGGCCTATCATTTCTTCCTTTAACAATTGTTATATCTTGTTGGCTGTGGATTATATGTCTAAGTAGGTAGAAGCCAACAAAATGGCTACAAATGATGCAAAAGTTGTGTTAAGGTTCTTGAGGAAAAACATCTTCACTAGATTCGACATACCACGAGCAATATTGAGTGATGATGGTTGTTAGACTTGAATTGAATCATGTTTTAATTTGACAAAAATCACATGTCTTCTTGAATTTAAAGTCAAGAATTTGAAATTGTCTTAATTACATTTTTAGTCCTCTATGGTTACAAAATTGTTTGAAAAGCCATGCATTCTTAGAAAACATCTTACAAGCGTTCAAACAATGCATATTCATCTAAGAAATCTAAAACAAACATGCCTTGAATTGTTTACTTGAATATAGGTACAAGGCAATGAGAAAGTAGTTGGAGAGAAGCATAAAAAAGCTAAGGGAACTTGAAAACACAAGTCAAGAGTCCATTCTAGAGAAGCTCAAGTTGATTTGAAGGCTAAAAGAGTGCAAAACTTGAAGATCATAAAGCCATTGTCACTACAGAGGAAGCATAGTCAACCTTGTACAAAAAGATCAAGAAAATCAAGTTTAGAACAGCCATAGTTGACTACAAAGGAAGTATAATTGACCCTATTCCAAAAACACTAAGAAAATCAAGTAGAAAAATAGCCATAGTTGCCTATAGAAGAGGCATATTAGACCCTAACAAGTCAAAGGCTAGAAAAAGTTAATTTTAAAAGCCATAATCGACTATAAGAGAGGCTTAGTCAACTATAGAAGGCCAGATTTGAAGAATACACATTTTCTGGAAGTGGATCAACTAGAGAACATATAAACTCGACTGTGGAAGCCCTAATTGAGAAAATTTGAAGAACATAGTAAACCTTAAAAGCATTGTAGTTGACCCTCAAGCTTCAACAACAACCAGATTTGATTTAAACTTGTGTTTAATGGCTCTAAATCATGCTCAAGCTATAAATAGATGCATTTAAGCCATTTTGAAGCAAGAGAAGATATGAGATAAAGTTTCAAACATTAGAGAGACTACCCACAAGCTCATCTTCATTCTCTAGTACATTTTTAGTTTTCCATCAAGCTTTCAAAGTTGAATCCTTGTTCTATTCAAGTTGAAATTTTAACTATCTTGTTAAGCTTTCAAAGCTTAACCTTGAAAAGCTATCTTGTAAAGGCTATAGTTTCTTATCAAAAAGCAAGAATCTTTCGTGGATTGTGTGGGTTACCACTTGATCTCATAAAAAGCAAGAGTTTTTTTGTGGATTGTAAGGGTTATCGCTTGATCTTGTGAAAAAGCAAGAATCTCATTGTGGATTATGTAAGGGTTATCTCCTGCTGTTAAAAAATGAGAGTCCTTGATAGTGGATTGAAATTCTTTGGTTGCCAAGGGAGTGGATGTAGGTATCAAAAAGTCGAACCACGATAAATTTCTTATGTCTCTTTTAATTTTTTGTCTTATTATTTATTGCTCGTATTTGTATTAGAATATTAGCTTTACAATGAATTATTGTTTTATACTTTGGAAATTATTTTACTTAGATACATTATTTTTTATATTTCCTATGTTATTGTTGAAAAATTATTTTGACACTAGAAAATGATTTTTGGTGAAAACGTTTTGATTTGAATAAATTTTCAAAGAAAATTTTAATATATCAATTTATTCCATATTGACACTTCTACAATAACAATTGGCATCTGCTGTTGATTTCTCACGCAAGTGCGTGTATCGCAAACAAGTAATATAATGATGAGGTGAGTATTGTTCTGACAAAGAATTGTTTTAATTCTTATTTGCTAACTACTAAAATTGACACACCTTAATTTTATTCAAATAATAAAAATTAAATTAAAAAGCAAAATTAAATTGAATAAACTAAAAATTAAAACTAATCTAAAATTACTCAACAAAATTACTTTATTACCAGACCTAAGATTATGATTGCCTCCAATACTACATCTGAATCTTGTCTCTTTCTTTTAACTTAGTTTAATGGATTAAGTTGCTAATCTAAAGTCTTAAGTTATTTATAAGTCTTTATCAAAGTTCTCATAAAAATACCTTTCATAATTAACTTACTATACGTCTATGCAAATTAAATTGAAGAAAGATTGATAAAGTTAGTGCTTTAATCCTGGTTACGCATGGCTTATAGGTGTATGTCTACCTTATATGCAGATCAAACTACCTAATCAACTAAGTGCATTCGATCATACACTATTTTATTCAAGGTCTACCTAAATCTCCTTTGTCAAGGTTTAACTTAGGTTTTTAAATCAATCTAATTGGTGGTCAGACAATCAAAAACATTAAGAACAAAATAGAATAAACAACTTAAAACCATTAAATATAAGCAAAAAAAAGATAAATAATTTAGACTACGTATTGAGTTCAATCATTATCTTAGATAAATAAAATAGTTCTGCATAAAGTCGCACATCATCATCAAATTAAGTTTAAACATTAAAACCAAACCAAGAAAATAAAAGAATAATAAAAAGATAAAAGTAACATAAGAATTATAATCTTGATCTCCAAATCTTTTTGAATCCCCTTGATTTCTTTTCGACTTCAATAAAACTTTTTTCAATGAATTTGTGGCTAATTCTTAGCTTTGAGTCTAGTGTTTCGCACCTTTAAGAATACCACAAAAGGTTGTTTAAATAGGGTACAAGTTTATGCCGAGATAGAAGTTTAATCTGAAAAGAACTCTACTTGATTTCCTTCGAGTGCCACGGCTCTTAAACCCCAAAGCTGCGACCCTCACTTCTTTGTCTCGATGTCCGCTTTCATGATCCTCTTCGGCACCATGGCTCTTAGTGTTCTACCTTGCAATTCGTGCTTCTAATGTAGTCCTTCAGCTTTGATGAAGATTTCAACCACCTTTTGATCAGAACTAGGTGAAGTGGAAAACATGAAAGTTGTATGTTTTTTGCTTAGCTTTCAAATGGTTCAAAATCACCTCATTTGAAGTTTTGTAGAGAGTGTTATGATCAAAATACCAAGATATGTGCAGTAAAGCTCTACATCTCACGAACAATCGACTTGACAACATTTCACTTTTGCTATTGCATACCTACAAAATATGCAAATTAATCAATAATAACATATCTTAGGTACATCAACACCAATTTAAACACAAAATTCAATACAATTAGATTGACTCACTTAATTAATTAACTTAAAATAATTAGATAAAACCTAATAAATATCTATGCATTACTACAAGATTTAAGCTAAATTATTATCAAAATTAAGTCCAAATAACTCTATATCATAAAGTTATCACACTCCCAAACTTACGATTTTGCTAGCCCTTGAGCAAAACATAGAAAATAAACTAACTTACAAAAAACAATTTAAATGGTGAAAACAACGTAAATAAAGCAACTACTAGAGATAAAGTGCACTAACTCAATGATTCCTTATAATTTTCTCAAAAGTATGTCTATCAATCTTTAACTTAAGGAAAAATATAGGCATCATTCAAATTCATGTTTTAATTCCAATACAAGCACATTCTTGAATGGATTTTCATGTGTGTGTGAAATCTTTTACCAAAAATATCATGACATCTGGATGAGTTTCTGCCAACACAAAATTCAAATTAGGACTATAATTCCGCAGGTTTACTTTTCATCTCTCTCTCCACTAATGTGGACTAATACAAAGTTAAGGACAATTAGGACTTTATACAGCTTGTAATGTATGGATAGGGTCTAGGTAAGATAAAGGATATAATGTGGCTCAAATCACCCTAAGCACATAATTATTCTAGGACTTATGTATAGAGCTCTATTTTCCTTATCCACATACACCCTTTCTTCCACATTTGAACTTTTCTTTTGTTGAACACTTTATTCTACTTTTTCACTTTTTGTTTTACAATTTCACAATTTTACACCCCAAACTTATTTTCTTTGTATTGTAAGTAGTGGGGTGATTTCTAATAGTTTTGAACCTTTTTTTTAGCAATTCCATCTTTCTAACTTTTTCAACATTTAGGTTAATCTATATTTCCTAAAACAATATACATGCTTAGGAGTGAAGGTTGCAAAATTGGAAATTTTATTTAAGGCTAGGCTCAATTACTATGTAGTTAAACAAAAAACGAGAATTTAGGCTTAAACGGTCTAAAGATGGCCTAAATCATGTCCCTAACTAAGTATTGCGTAAGATTTCACCTCGAGAGAGAATTAAGCAAATTCTAGAATTCATGACATACTCCAAATTTTATATCAACATAAACTTTCTCCAAATAATCACAATAATTCAAGGCAAAATATATAATGCACAAAATTATGGAAATCACATCCTAACAACGATACTGAGTAAAAGAATTTATCATGAATCAAACAAAAACCTTATTCACCAAAAGCTAAAAAATTCAAGACAACTATTTATCATTATTGGATAAGGAAATCATTGAAAAATTTGGCACAAATCTATGTTAGATTCCTAAAAATTCAAGTAAGCATAAAAATTAAATGATCAACTAATCTTAGTTACTTAAAAATCTAAATCAACATGCAAATAGAATTAAATCTAAAACTTCAACGGAATAGTAACCAATCAGCAAAATAAAATTACCTGCCAAACATAAAGTCAATATTGTCCCCTAAGATGATCTCTACTGATCATCTTCATCCTCCCCATCATTATAGTCATCGGAGTCAGAATTTGTTGGCAAAGAAGGGAAAACACCCATTCCATCCTTGCATGCTCAGCATAAGCTCTCATCATTTGCTCAATATCTTAATTGTGCCTTTCTTGACTGTTTAGATGATGATCAATGCGTTCCATCCATTGGGACATACTGCAGGTGGGGGACTACGATAGAGGTTGTGGTATAACATGTGAAGAATTACCACCTACAATTGAGGGATTCCTTGAATTGCTAAAGAATTCTTAGATCAATAGGTACTTAGGCTACTGTAACTCATCATTAGCATTCTGCTGAACACTAGCTTTTACACACAAACTAGTTGTGAGACCTTAACCTTTTATAGACTCGTAAAGGGAAGTATACGTTATATCCCTGATTAGGGGTAATTTTGTTATTTTCTTAATAAGCCCATAGAACTAAGATTTTTAAACAATATTATGACCTAAGTAGGCCTAAAGCATAAATGGATGGTGAAATTAAGGGTAAAATGGAAAGGAAACCAAACTTTTGATGATTTTCATGATAAGGGCAAAATGGTCATTTTTCACCTCAGGTTAGAATTTTAAGTTTTCATGAACTCGAGCATGTCTAGACCATTATGGACCTTGTCCCAGTGTCAAAAGAGCAAAAAAGATTGCATAAAAGATTGAAAGAGAATAAGCTAATTTGTGGAAGGGTAATTTGGTAATTTAAAGGGAATGGATAAGCTTGGGCTATAAATATCTTCTTCCAGTAGCTTCTTGAATTTTCAGTAGCTTGTCTTCTTCTTCTTCTTCCATCTCACATTGCTTCCAACATCCATGGAAGCTTGATATGGAGCTTGCATAATTTTCTCTCTAGCTCTAGTTTTCATACCTTTGTACCCTTTTGACTAGAACCCTTGTATTCTTCCACTCTCTCTCCTTAAAACCCTTGAAAAATCTTATTTCCATACTTTCTCTCACTAGTTGGGTGTTTTAGAGAGAGAAAAAGAAAATTACACCATTTGTTTAGAAGCTATTAAAAGAGAATTCAACTACAAAGAAACCCTGGGGTGAGTGATGAACTAAGCTTGATTTTTAGCTGTGAATAATGGCTAGTATTTGGGATTATGAGCTGTTTTATTATTGAGTATGTTCATTCCTTTTATAGTGATTAAGATAGTAACCATAGATAGCCATTTAAAGTGACAATTGAAAGCTAGTTAAGAGATAACTTTTAGGGTTTATAGTATGTGAATTAACATAATGGTGATATTAATGTGATGGTAGGTTCCAAGGAAGCCTCATCATTCCATTTGGATAATTAGGGGAATTAGAGTCAGCGAAAGGCTCAACAATATACCGGTGAGTGGACTTGCATTTCAAACTTGTTTTGGGGAATGTGAATGATTTTATCTAACTTGACTTTGAAAATGTACTTTGGGAACAAGCCTTTGGTGAAGTGATTTTATATTATGAAAATGTGCTATACAATGTGCTATGTGTTATCAAAATATGATAGTATGCGTGATATGCATTGGTTGCTTCTTTGTATGTTGATGTGGACCCAGCTATGTGCGAGTAGGAGTGCACATAAGCCGTTGCTGACCTGGCTATGTGCGAGTGGGAGTGCACATAAGCCGTTGTTGACCCGGCTATGTGCGAGTGGGGGTGCGCATAAGCCGTTGCATATGAGATGATGATGATGGGAGGGTGTACATGATGATTGATACATACATATATATATATATATATATATACATATATGGTATATGGTTGTAATGCAAAAATGCTAACATTTGATTTGTTGAAATTTGGGAGTTTGCATGTGTTACATGTTGCTTTTGTTATTTAGCAGGATGGCTTTGTTTTAAGGGAAAAGGGAACTTTTTTCTTGATATTCTGATTCTCGTTGCAGCGACAAACTCTCGGGTTTTGAAAGGCTAGGCTGGCGGAAAACTCGCTACAGCGAGAATCCATTTTCGCTGTAGCAAGAAAGGTACAGTAGCTTCTCGCTGCAACGAGAAATTTTCTGTTTTATAACCAAAATCTCATTGCAGCAAGATTGAATCTTGCTGCAGCGAAAAACTTTCTGTTTTTCACCTTATTTTGATAAATTGTTGCCCTATTTTCTACTTTTTTGCTACCATATTTGAGCATGGATTTCCAACATTAAGGAATGTGAATTAAGCTTAATATGAGGAGGTTTGGTGAGAAACCCTCGGCCAGTCAAGAAACCCTCGGTTAGTTGATAATTTTAAATCAAGTGTTGCTGCAGCAAAAATGCATTCTTGCTGCAGCTATGCTGCAGCGAGAATGCCTTTCCGTTACAGTGAGGACCTGTCGTTTATTGACTTGATTCGTATGAATGCTATTAAAGTTTTCACTCTCAAAATCCTTTGTTAAGCATGGACTTTTTCCAAAAAGTGATTTTTCTCATGTGGGGTTTACATGAGGGGTTTAATAAGATAAAAAACAAATTGCATTGTTTTGAAAAAGAATGCATCATGATTTCGTTAAACATTCCTTATGGTATGCTTGTTTCCTTTCTAGTTCACTCACTGGGTTTATACTCACCGTTTTGAACTTCATGTTTTCAGATCACGAGGTAACAGGTAACTAAGACGAGGTGTCCTTGTAGACTTGTATCCAGTTTTTGGTAGGTGTCTCGGCATTCAGTAGCTGTACATTCATCCAAGTCCCTCCGCTGGAAGTCGAGTATTCTTTTGTTGTGTATAGACAAACCTAATGTAAATTATTAAGATACATGTTGTAGATAATGTGTATACACTTGTTTAGTATGCCAGTATGAGGTGGCAAATGTTTAATATTATTTTGATCCTAAGTTATGAAATGTGACTTAGTAGTTTATGATGGAATGATGAACATGTTAGATTAATAGGCTTGCTTGGGCTTAGTGGACTACTTCCATTGGGCCCATGTGCCGGTCATGACCTGAAATTTAAGTCGTGACAGTAATAATCAAAGATGGAAAACCTATACCATCCCGTTTTGTTAAACCCATGTGTAATATAGCATGGAAGATGACCTTACCAAGTTTGATGGATTTATCAGTGACAATAGAATATATCAGAATTGTTCTATCTTTCGTAACAATACTAATGTGTGTAGATGGAAGCAACCTTGCTGCTACAAAGGCAACACCATCAACATGTTCAAAACATTTGAATAAAATTCCCTTACCATAAGAACCATTGCAGCATTAGGTTAGGCATAGAATTTTTGCCCATGTCGTTCTTCAATTAGTTGATGGAGCCCCTGATAATGTATTATTGGAAAATTCAAACCTCATTCGGGTATGGGTGCCTTGTTTATGATCGAGCTACGATATCTAGTGGTAGCATTCGTGGATATAAATTTTAATTGATTGAAAGAAACGCTAGTACAAGCTCATGCTCTCTTAGGTACTATTATAGAAATATCTATAGAAAAATCTCGACAACTAACAAAGACAATGAAGACAACCCAAACCACTAGGGTGCAATAGATTATTACCAGAATATGTGAATTTCAAATTAGCAAATTTCTAGCTTCAATAATCTAGCAATAATAAGCTAAATTCCAATTACTTAACCTAAAATTATGAATAATATCTCCATACCCATTATCCACAAAGAAAAATTAAACAACGTAGCACGAAAGTCCATTAAATCTATCAACATCAAGAGATAACAAAAAAAAAAATTTCTCAAGAACTAAAAAAAAATGTAGAAATATTTGCTAGAGAAAAATTGTGGAGAACTTGATTGTTGAAGCTTAAATGGAGTTTGAATGAAGTTGGGAGTTATTTGAGTGGAAGAGTTTGAAGATTAGAGGTTGGGTGTTGGAGGTTTAGGATGGAAATCAATGGAAAAAGGAAGAAGGAAGGGGAAACAAAATAAGTAGCTAGGTTTTGAGTTTTTGGGAGGAAGAAGGATAAATTCATAAGCTCATTTAAGGTAAGGTTAGTGGATTTGTGAATTTTAGAATGGGTTTAGTGAGAGAAAATAGACTTAGTCAGAAGCGAATAACCTTCGAAAGTTTTTAGAATGATTATTCTAAGATTGGTAGTCTAGAAATTGATTGCTATGATTATTGTGTGTTGAGAACGATTGAAAACTTTGAGGAAATCATTGGAGAAAAGCTATGATTAGGTCTTCGTTAAGGTAAGTGGATACACCACTTTCAAAACTATTTTGATATGTAAAGTTGAAGCAAGATTTAAGGTTTATTAATTAATATGATTTTCTATAAATATTTGTGAAATGAAAAATGAGATTACGGATGTAAAAAATGTTTCGAAAATGGTTTTCAATCTACCATATAAATATGTTACTATGTATTAGTTTTCAACAAAGTGGGACAATCACCTTATTGTTTGTAACACTCAATTACTCCAGTCATCGGACTAGTATGGGTGTAAGAAATCATCTATAGTGATGTATGAACATTATGATGTGAATGGTTGCTACGTTGAAGCATGTGATGCATGATGTATTGAGTAATGTTTTTCCATCTAAGATTGATATGTTTTATGTCTATGATGTATGTTCCATATTCTACATGAGAAGATTGAGAAAGCTTGATAAATGCCATGAGATTATGTATGTAATATATGTCTTACATACTATATGAGAAAATAAAGTAGGCATGAGGAAAGCCATGAGGAGTGTATATGATGTAAATTTCATATGCCTTTTAAGATGAGTAAGCATGTATGTGAAGGACATTCCATATACCACATTCTATGAGTACAAAAACTCAATGAGTGCGATTGATTCCACTCTCACAGGGTGCAAGTGACGACTTCACTCATATGATGCAACATAAATGCCCAAGGTGCAATGGGGATGTACATTGTTGGCCCAAGGTTGATGGGGGTCAAACCATCATAATGTGTGAGTTTAATGTTAATGGATGACTATGATTGTTATGCATTTATGAAATATTGTATGCTAAGTGCATTGAGTTTTATTTATGATTTATACTCTATGTTGGCTTGAAAGCGTACTTGGTAAAATAAACTGAGCCTTAAAGATAGTCCCAAGAGGTAAGGGGACTTAAGGAATGGCAAAACTGCAAAATTTTGCCCAGAAAATAGAGTTTAGAGACTATCTATCTATATGTAGAACATCTATTGATAGATAGCAGACATAATGCTATAGGAAGCATTTTGTTTCCAATCTATCGATAAGTATCCTATATCTATTGATAGATGAATTACATAATTATGTGTCTTGGCTTGTTTGAAGGCTTTTCAAAGGTAAATATAAAGTTTATGTAAGGTTGTTTTCATGCAAATGATATTTAAAATTAAATACCATGTTTCATGAATTTTATGATTAAATTGTGATAACTGATTATATGGAGTTATTTAGCCACATTTTGAGATGCTAATGTAGCTAAGACCTTATGTGTTAAGTAGATTTTAGACGGTTTTTATGTTATTAGTTGATAGTTTAAAGAATGTTAACTTAGTTTAATTCAAGTAATTCTAGTTTATTTTCATGTTGAAAAGTCCTACTTTAAGTCGATATTGATTTAGTTCTTCTATTTGTAGGTTTTCAAATTCATAAAGTTAAATAATGATGAACTATGCAATGGAGACTAAATGTAGATTTTCATTGAACATGTTGCGGTAATTCGAATATAACTCGAGCTATAAAGATCCAATAAACATGATTTTTAGACCATTGGAAAGCTAAGAGGCAGAATACAATTTTGATGTTTACTACTTTACCCTGATTAGCTTTAAGGTAGGAGAAAATCACATTTCACGATGAGGCACTATAGTAGTTCTACACCAAAGAGCACAAGGAGCAACATCGTGACCTTGCAAGACTCAAGGTTGCAATACACAAGTGAGCAACAATACTCCCATTCAAACTCTCAAGAGGCTAGCGCCGCAGCACCCAAGGAGGAGTACAGCGACGTCGGTTGGAAAACACTAAAAAAATTATACAAATGTGTAGCACCGTGGCACCCAAGAAATAAGGCTGTGGCACCCGACGTGTTTTACTAAGACTCAACTATTCGAGAATTGAATTTTTATGGCTTTTTGTAGGCTATAAATATGTGATTTATAAAAGCTAAATAAAGAGGTTCAGAGAGGCAATGAACGACAGTTTTTGAGAGAAAAGAAAAGGTTTTTAGCAAGTGACACTAGAAAAAATAAAAGGAAACGAGAAGAAATCGAAGGAATTGAGGATCAAGAATCAAAAGAGGATTTGATATTTCTTCACTCTGCATTTTTTTCTTGTTATTTTACTATAGAAATGTTTTTTTCTCTTGATTTAATTATGTCTGCTGTAAATATTGTTGGTCCCTATAATAAGTGCTAGAGGGGGGGTGAATAACACAATTTGGCTCTTGATAAGATTGGAAACTAATTTCAGATCTTATGAAAACAAAAACAAAGTATAAAATGCACAAAAATTTAGAGTGGTTTGGTCCAAGGCCTACATCCACTACCTTGATTATCCAATCAAGGATTTTCCCACAAATCCACTATGGATTGTGAAATTCACAAGCTTTCACCAAGCTTTACAATGACTTTTACCAGGCTCAGCCAAAAACCTTTTACACTAGTTTTTTCACGGGCTCAACTAAAACCCAATGTGATTTTCCAAGGCTCAACCACAACCTTTAACAATCAAGCTATCCGAAGATTGAACAACCCCTTAAAGTGACTCTTTCACTCTAAGAATATAAGAGAAGTAATAAAGAAGTACATATGATCTCTTACTTTTATCTAGATGGTACAAGATGAAGTGCTGAACTCTATTACAAAGATTGGCGTTTAAGTGTAGTAAGGTGCAGTAAAGCTTTTATGGTTTTTTCTACTTTCTATAGCACAAATCTCATTCAAGGCTTCAAAAACTTCTTTCTTATTGTTAGAAGATCCTTTTATACTTGGAGATGTAACTCTGATGGCAGTTTGATAGTTTATATCCGTTGGAAACAGTTGAAGATGAGTTTTAGCCGTTAATCTGTCTCGTAGTGTTCTAGTTCAAATTACAAACAGAGAGCTCTTAGTCGACTAACTTGGTTAACTAAGTTGATTCTGTTTCTGGTTTACAGATTCTAGTAGAGGGTACTTAGTCAACTGACTTGGTTGACTAAGTTGGTTCTGTTTCTCAAACTCTTCAACCCGCCATTTCTCTAATTTGAAATTTGGTCCACCAATGTTCTTCCTTGTTTCATCAATCAGCTTCCTCCTTGTTATTTAGTTACATCGTTGTTGATTTTATCCCTTTTTTTCTTTCAAAAATACTCTTTGAAGAGTTAATAAATTAATTTTATATATTAATTTAAGGTATTAGACACAAATAAATTAGAATGTTTTATTATCATCAAAAACTAATGGAGTCAACAATCTCCCCTTTTTTAATGATGACAAAACACTCCTTGGTTAATAGCATAGTTTCATTTTAAATTCTTTTTAGTTTTCTACAAGAATTGAGGATTACTCCCCCTAAGTGTAAGCTCCCCCTTAGTGTGTGCATATTTTGCTTATTTTATTTCAGCCAATTTTATTCTCGTCATATAGAAAATGATATTGTATATTTAGAGTATACATATGTTTAGCAACATGTAAGTATTAGCAGATCATCATTAAATTTTCAGCTTTAAGTGTTGACAGATTTTAATCACTATTCCAGTAGCTGTCGAGATTTCAGATTTTGTATACATTATCCATGTTTCAATTCATATGTTATATACACCATCTATAGCTACTTTCAAACAAAAATTATTCACAATGCCACAACAAAAATCAATTATCAGCATATAATTCAATATCAATGCAGCAGAAGATTTTGTCAACAGTAGTAAAAATAGCAAAGATAGCAAAATATTAGCAGATTTTAATTTCCAGCAGTCAACCATCATAATCATATCAGCATCCATTTGTTAAATAACCATATAGATAACAAAATTAAAACCAAGTGTTCAAGTGCCATCATGGCACAAATAACAGTTAATCAACAAGTATTTTGAAACGGCCTCAAGACTATTTTTGCTTCCTATCTCCTATTTTTCTAAGTTCATTCATCTTTGATTCTGTCTTCTTTCCTTTCCTAGGTTTCTTCCTGGTTCCTCTACCCTAACATTTTTTTTTAAAATTTTATTCTTCTGGTTTTTGGTTCCTGCACCCATTCTATTATACTCCCCTTTTTTGTCAGCATCAAAGGGAGGGGCTTTTATTCATCTGATGTGTCAGAGGGTGAGGATTCAGTGCTGTAGAAAGGGTTAAGAGGAAACGGAGAGGGCTCTCGGAGAGGTGATGATTGTCTTGGGGAAGGTTTTGGAGAGGACTTGTCTGAGATAGGGATTGGAGAAGAGGCTGAAACTGGTTTGGATTTCTCTACCAACTTGGAAGACTTTCTTCTTTTGAGAAAAGCTGTCTTGGTTGCCATTGTCTTCCTGCCTTGGGTTGGTAGTTTCGCCTCAGTTGGTGGTGCTGCAATGGCTTTGGCTTTCCCCGCTTTTGTCTTTACTTTGGCAGTTGATGCAGATTTCTTTGCTTTTCCTACACCTTCGCTACCCTTTTGAGTTTCTGTCCTGGCAGTGTCCTTTTTAGTTTCTCCCTCCTTAACCATTTGGTCGAAGATATCCATGATGGAGACTTCCTTTGAGTTTGGAGGAGAGGCCTGGTGTTTATCTATCTTTGAATGATTTTTGCTTTGAGGTTTAGGGGAGGTTGTCTTGGCTGGTTGATCAACCCCTTAGGGTGAGTCTTCAGTCTGCAGAGTAGGACTGGTAGATTTGTAAGTGGAACCTTCAGCCTGAATGCTAGAACTTCCAACATGAGGAGCTAATTTTTCTGCTGACTTAGCTGAACTTTCAACACCTTATTGTACAAGTGTAGTGCTAGATGGGGCAGAACTATTTGCAACCACAGGTTCAGATGGCATGTTTTTCTTTTCCTATAGCTTGTTTTCTAACTGAGTGATTTTATCTTCCATTTTCTGTAGCTTCATTCCTTGGTCAGTCAGCTTACCATTAATCCTTATAAGCAAATTAAAAATCACTTTATTCAAAAATCTAGAAGGAGCTTCTTTAGGTTGAGCAAGCAGACTGTGATCTTTTCTTGGGCTAGTTTTAGAGGTCTTAATGAACTTTTCTCCATCGAGCACACACTCTATTTTGACCAAGCTGCCATACTGAATAGCTTGATCTTTAGTTTTTACTAGGTCCATATCATACCTTTTTGCCCATATTCCCTTCTTCTGCACAATGGATGTAATCACATTCCCATACGACAGATTTACCTTATCAAGTCTGCAAGCATTTCTCATTTTCTCAATCATGAATCTTCCCAAATTCAGAGACACTCCATTGAAAGCATGCTCCATCAGTCAAAGGTCCTGGAGGCTGATGTAGCTAAGGCTTCCACTTCTGCCTTGTATATTTGCTACTATGAAGTAGTGTAGAATTCTGATCTGAGGGCTAGTTATCAAACCAGAATTACTTTTTGAAGATTAGTTTTAGTTCATCAAAGTATTCAGATAAACTAGTCTGGATTTTCACATTTTCCTTAAAACTCTTCCAGTCAATGAATTTTCCATAAGAGATTGGTGCATTCTAGATATTTTTTAATCTATACTCATGCAACTTATTCCTAAATTTTGAAGAAGAAGAACTGGTACCTTTGTGGAATTAGGGCTTTGTTTCTCTTTTCTTGCCAGTTTTTTACTTCTTTTCTCTAAGTTTCTCGGAGATATCTTTCACTGAACCAGGCATGATTTTCAATTTCTTCTTCACACTTTCAATTCCTGTTTCTTCCTTTATTGCCCTTTTCGCTTTCTTTTTTTCTGATATCTCTTTGCTCTGAGATGTTCTAGCCATGTTGGTTACAGAAATTTTTGAGGGTTTGAGTCGGTTTCAAAGACAAACAAGGAGATTTCGGTTTTTGTTTCTAGAGCAGCGGGTTTCAAGGGAGAAAGGAGGAGAGGTAGTTTGCAATTATTGCAAAGAAAAAACTGTTCACCTTCCTTTAAGTATTGCCCTATTTTATTTCTTCATAATTTCAAACTTCCTTCTAAAATATGGTTAATTACCCTTGACAATTTTTCTTCATTCTTTTTGCACCCGGTAAACATATTTTTACCACATTTCACTCTTTTTTCTCAATACTCACTGAGTCTCATTATTTAAGGCAGTCAGACCACTCTTAGTTGATTGAGAAATCCTTAGTCAACTGAAAGCATTCTGTTTCTTATGAGAAAGCCAAAGGTTTTCTTATAATTCTTTCACATTAATCATCCCTAAATTTTTTCTAATCTCACAAAATTTATCTTCACTTAGAGGTTTGGTAAAAATATTTGCTAATTGATGTAAGGTATTCATAAATTCTATCTTAATATCAATTTTCAACACATGGTCTCTAATAAAATGATGTCTAATTTCAATGTGCTTTGTCCTTGAGTGCTGCACAGGATTTTTTGATATATTGATTGCACTTGTGTTATCACAGTATATTGGTACATTATGCATAGTTATTCCATAGTCTTTCAATTGTTGTTTGATCCAAAGGATTTGTGCACAGCAGTTACCTAATGATACATATTCAGCCTCTACTGTAGATAGTGCCACTGAGTTATGCTTTTTGCTAGACCAAGACACAAGCATCCTTCCTAAAAATTGGTGTGTTCCACTAGTGCTTTTCCTATCAGTTCTACTGCTAGCAAAGTCAGCATCAGAATATCTAACTAAGCTAAGAGTTGAGTTTCTAGAATACCATATTCGTAGTTCTTGAGTGTCTATGAGGTATCTAAAAATTCTCTTAACAGCTGTTAGGTGTGATTCTTTAGGATATGACTGAAATCTAGCACACAGGCACACACTAAACTGAATATCTGGTCTGCTTGTTGTTAAGTAGAGAAAAGAGTCGATCATACCTCTATAGAGCTTTTGATCTACATCTTTACCTTTTTCATCTAAGTCGAGTTTGGTGGATGGACTCATTGGTGTGGAAATTGATTTCACCTTTAGCATATCGAATTTCTTGAGCATATCATAAGTATATCTTTCTTGGTTGATGAAGATTCCTTCCTCACTTTGTTTGATTTGAAGACCAAGGAAGTACTTCAACTCTCCCATCATGCTCATCTTAAATTACCCTGCATTTCCTTTGCAAAGTTCTTGCATAAAGCTTCATTAGTTGCACCAAATACAATATCATCCACATATATTTGCACAACAATTAATTCATTTAGATATCTCTTAATGAACAATGTAGTATCAATGCTGCCTCTATCATACCCTTTCTTAACTAAAAATTTTGAAAGCCTTTCATACCAAGCTCTAGGAGCTTGTTTCAATCCATACAAGGCTTTATGAAGTTTGAAAACATGATTAGATTTTTCAAAGTCTTCAAAACCAAGTGGTTGTTCTACATATACTTCCTCTTGAATTAATCCATGTAAGAATGCACTTTTGACATCCATTTGGAACAATTTAAAATCCATGAAACATGCAAAAGCTAGCAACAGCCTTATAGCTTTAATCCTAGCAATCGGAGCAAAAGTTTCATCATAATCTAATCCTTCTTTTTGGTTGTATCCTTTTACTACCAACTTAGCTTTATTTCTAACTACATTTCTTTGCTCATCTACCTTATTTCTAAATACCCATTTTGTACCAACAATAGGGTAATTTGAAGGTCTAGGTACCAATGACCATACATGACTCATTGTGAATTGGTCAAGTTCTTCTTGCATGGCCATTATCCAACTTTCCTCTTTTTCAGCTTCTTCAAAGTTTTTAAGTTCAATTTGAGATATAAAAGCTGAAAACTCACATGTTTCTCTAATTGCTTTCTTAGTTTTAACTCATTGTGAAATCTCACCAATTATTTGGTCTTGTGGGTGATCTTTCACAAATCTCCAACTCCTTGGTAGATCATCATGCTGATTTTTTGCTCTTTGCAGATTTTCTAGAGGTGGAGTTTCATTTTCTCTTCTAGGTGAGCTTTCTTCATTATGCTTGTTGTTTTCTAAGTTCATTTCCTCCATTTGTTTTTCTAGGACTTCTACGTCATCATCATCATCATGAACTTCTTTTTGCAATGCATTTGACCCATCAAAAACTACATGAATTGATTCTTCAACAGTCAAGGTCCTTTTGTTAAAACCTGTATAGGCTTTTGAGTTTAAAGCATATCCTAAAAATATTTCTTCATCACTATTTGCATCAAACTTCCCTAGGGGCTATTTTCCATTGTTCAATACAAAGCATTTACAGCCAAAACTCCTAAGATGAGAAATATTTGGTTTCCTACCTTTATAATGTTCATATGGAGTCTTTGAAAACAAGGGTCTTATTGAGACTCTATTAAGGATATAAGTTGTTGTATTTACTACCTCAGCCCAAAGATATTTAGGTAGGTTATTCTCACATAGCATGGTCCTAGCCATTTCTTTTAAGGTTCGATTCTTCCTCTCTACAACTCCATTTTGCTAGGGTGTTCTAGGTGCAGAAAAATTTTGATCCAACCCCTTTTTATTGCAAAACTTTTCAAACTCATCATTTTCAAATTCTCCTCCATGATCATTCCTTATGCTAACTATGGCTAGTCCTTTGTCATTTTCTACTTTCTTACAATGACTTAAGAATGCTTGTAGAGCATTATTTTTATGAGCAAGAAAATACACCCAAGTATATCTAGAATAGTCATTAACTATTACAAAGCCATAAGATTTTCCTTCTAAGCTAGTTATGCTTATTAGACCAAATAGATCAATATGAAGCATTTCAAGAGGTCTAGATGTTGACACAACTTTCTTAGACTTGAAGGATGTTCTAACTTGTTTTCCTAGTTGGCAAGCATCACATATCCTCTCATTTTCAAATTTTAACTCAGGCAGTCCATTGACAAGATTCTTCTTAATTAATTTTGACATAGTATGCATGCTCACATGTCTTAATCTCCTATGCCACAGCCAACTATCATTTTCAGCATTTGCAACAAGACATACTTCGCTATTTACTTCAAGATCTTCAAGAAAAATTACATACATATTCTTCAATCTATTTCCTATAAATGAGATTTTATTTGTGCTCGTATCTATCACTTCACACTTAGTTGAATCAAAGCACACTCTAAATCCTTTATCATATAATTAACTAATACTTAGTAAATTATGCTTTAAGCCTTTAACCAACAACACATGACTAATTTGACTTTGGGAATTCTTACCAACCATACCTATACCATGTATTCTTCCTTTTGAACCATCTCCAAAGGATACGATTCCTCCCTTTCTCTTATCCAGCTGAGCAAACAGTATTTCATGTCTTGTCATGTGTCGTGAAGAGCCACTGTCCAAGTACCAAGGCTGTTTCTTCTTGAGTTGAGCTTTTGAACATGTCTCCTTTAGGTCCAACTTAACCTACAAAACAAAATTTCAGTTTTTCTTTATAGGTACCTATACTTTAATGGGTCCTTGAGTGTTAGTTGCAACAAAGGATCCTTTAGGAACCTAGATTTTCTTAACTTTATGCACTATTCTTTTCTTAAAACACTCATATGATAAATGACCATGTTCACCACAATTATAACATTTAGGTAATGCATTAGCTGAATTTTTATTGTGGTATACATCTCTTTTTGAAGATTCATTTTTCAAACATTTAAGAGCTGTATTTTCATCAAGAGTTATTTGCAAAGCTTCAGACTTGTTTTCCAACTCTTGTTTTAAAACCTCAAAGTCTATTTTTGAGTGTTCTAACTCAATTTGCAAAATATTTCTTTGCTCAAAAACAGAAGTGAATTCTTGTTTGATTTGTTCCAAATCATTTTCAAGTAATGTAGCCTTTTTTTTTTAATGATTTCTATTTTGAAAAAAGTTTTTCAAATTCATCATACAGGCACTCATACTCATCTTGTAAATCATCATAAGAATTAATGCAAGGGGATGAGAGTACCTCTGTTTCATCCTCTTGTGCCATTAAACAGATGTTTGCTCTTTCCTCAGATTTTTCATCATCAGTTTCAGAGCTTGATGTGTCATTGTCCGACCATGTAGCAGCCACCATTGCTTTCATGGATCTCTTATTTTTCTTGGGGGTTTCATCTTTCAGCAATGGACACTCGGACTTGAAGAGACCAGGTTTCTTGCATTCGTAGTAGATCATCTCCTTCTTTTTGTTAGAGTAATTTTTGTTCCTTATATTCCATGAAGCACCTTGGTTTTTCCTGAAACCCTTTCTAGGTAGCCTTCGATTTCTTCTGCTCATTAGCTTTCTGAATTTTCTTGCAACCAGAGCTAATTCTTCATCATCATCACAGGAAAGCTCTTTCAGCTTTTCTTCAAGGATGCTGGCTTTAAGTGCAATACTCTTTTTCTTTTCCTTTGCTTCTTTTCGATCTTCTTCTTCTTCTTCTTTAAGCTCCAGCTCATGAGTAAGAAGAGAACCATAAATCTCATCAAGTGTGATGATGTTCAAATCTTTAGCCTCTCTAATGGCAGTCACTTTTGGCTTCCAAGATTTTGGTAGGCATATAAGTAATCTTTTAACTAATTCATGCTCAAGGATAGGCTTGCCTAGCTGACTTAATTTATTAGTGATGTTTATAAACCTATCAAACATGCTGGTAATGTCTTCATCAGGCTCCATTTTGAACATTTCATAACTATGTGTTAAGAGAGCAATTTTGGACTCCTTTACTTGAGAAGTCCCTTCATGGATTATTCTAAGTTTTTCCCACACTTGTTTAGCTGTGGTACAGCTTGAGACTTTGTTAAATTTAGTGAGAGTCAAGGCACAATGTAATGTGTTGATGGCCTTAAAATTTATTTGAACTTTTTTAGTTTCAACCTCAGTCCATTCAAACCTTGGCTTGGGCATCAACTCATTTGTCATTACATTCACGGTTGAGGGCATAAAGGGTCCATCAGTTATGACGTACTACATTTCATAGTATATAACCCTAATATAGATTGACATTCTTATACTCCAATAAGGATAATTAGAGCCATCAAATAGAGGTGGTCTGTTTGTTGATTGTCCCTCAGCAACTATGGTTTTTTGTTGAGCCATTTGGATCCTCCCAAAGGATGTTAAGCCTTAAAAACCAGGGAACTAGCTCTGATACCAATTTTTTGTCCCTATAATAAGTGCTAGAGGGGGGGTGAATAACACAATTTGGCTCTTGACAAGATTGGAAACTAATTTCCAAATCTTATGAAAACAAAAACAAAGTATAAAATGCACAACAATTTAGAGTGGTTCAATCCAAGACCTACATCCACTACCTTAATTATCCAACCAAGGATTTTCCCATAAATCCACTATGGATCGATGAAATTCACAAGTTTTCACCAAGCTTTACAATGGCTTTTACCAAGCTCAGCCAAAATCCTTTTACATTAGTTTTTCACAAGCTCAACTAAAACCCTATGTGGTTTTCCAAGGCTCAACCATAAACCTTTAACAATCAAGCTATCCCAAGATTGAACAACCCCTTAGAGTGACTCCCTCACTCTAAGAGTACAAGAGAAGTAATAATGAAGTACCTATGATCACTTACTTTGATCTAGATGGTACAAGATGAAGTGCTGAACTCTATTACAAAGATTGGAGTTTAAGTGTTGTAAGGTGCAGTGAAGCTTTTCTGGTTTTTTCTACTTTCTATAGCACAAATCTCATTCAAGGCTTCAAAAACTTCTTTCTTATTGTTGGAAGATCTTTTTATACTTGGAGATCTGATGGCAGTTTGGCAGTTTATATCTGTTGGAAACAGTTAAGGATGAGTTCTAGCTGTTAATCTGTCTTGTAGTGTTTTGGCTCAAATTGCAGACACAGAGCTCTTAGTCGACTAACTTGGTTGACTAAGTTGATTCTGTTTCTGGTTTGCAGATTCTGGCAGAGGGCACTTAGTCGACTGACTTGGTTGACTAAGTTGGTTTTGTTTCTCAAACTCTTCAGCTCACCATTTCTCTAATTTGAAATTTGGTCCACCAATGTTCTTCCTTGTTTCACCAATCAGCTTCCTCCTTGTTATTTAGTTACATCTTTGTTGATTTTATCCCTCTTTTTCTTTCAAAAATACTCTTTGAAGAGTTAATAAATTAATTTCATATATTAATTTTCTGCACACTCAAGTAAAGGTATTAAACACAAATGAATGGAAATGTTTTATTATCATCAAAAACTAATGGAGTTAACAAATACAATGATGAACTAATTTCGTTTTCTAGGATTAAGGGATATTTCATTAAGTATTTTGATTATTTGATTTTTTCTTGCTTAGTGTTAATGGAAATCAAATGGTTTATTCAATTCTACACTTAATGCTTTTCACTGCCTAATCACCAATTGTAATGTAATGGGCCTCTAAATGGAACTCAATAGAGGGAGTTTAGAATAGACCATAGTTGTGAATAGCCTTTGTTCAATTCACTTCGGAGTTAAGTGATAGTGTCGTGTTTAAGATAGACATATACCTAAATACCTTAGGCAACCATATTAGAACACAAACTTAATGAACTCTTTCTAACTAATTTGCATAGACATATGGGATTAATTTAGAAAAGGTATGCGTGCATGATCTCGACAAATGACGTGTATGTAATTTGGATTCTAGGTTAGCCAGGTACTCCATTAATTGAAGTTAAGGAAATGATTTAAATCAGACAAAGTTTTGAAAGGCACCATAATCCTAGCTTTAGAGTAAATATTTCTTTTAGTGACAATTTATTCTTCGTTAATTAATTAATTAATTAATTATTTTCAGTTTAATTAATCATTTGAAATCGAGTGCTTGGATAAGATTACTTTGTTATAGATTTAATACTTAGTAAAAACAAGTACAAATCTTTATGGGAAACCATACTCGTTTTACTTTATGTTACTGGTACGGCCATGTGCACTTGCGTGTATTAAATCGACCAACAAGTTTTTGCCGTTGTTGCTGGGGATTTGTTTTCCTATTTGCTTTATTAATATTAAATTAAACAAATTATCTTAGACCAAACTTTTTCTTTTTCTTTTGTGTGTTTTTTAAATACCTCCACACAATGGATGTTTTGATTGCTTTGACTGCTCAAGTGGCTGGTTTGTCCAAAAAGTTTGAAACTCTAAGAGTTCAAGCCATTTAGAGCCCATTTGTGACCTATGAGTTTTGTGGACAAGGACATTTAAATAACCATTGTTAGGAATCAATTTAATTTATGGGGAATCTCAATTGGCAATAGAACAACTTGTATGCCAACAATTGTAATTCTAAATGGTAAAATCATAAAAACTTTTCTTGGAGTACCAATAAGAGATATTCATTAGCTCCAAAGTCTAATATGCCTATTGGATTTTCACCTTAAGAGAAAGCTCCCATGAATGAGATAAAGCCATTGTGGAAGAAATGTTCATTCAATTCATGGCAAGGATTGATTCTTTCATTCATAATCAAGAAGCTTCATTAGGAAACCTTGAGACTCAAGTGGGTCAACTTGCGAATTTTTTCAACAATATGCCTTAAGGAACCTTGCCTTGTGAAATTGAAGCTACTCCTTGGAGCGAAGATAAGGAATCCTGTTCGACAGTCAACCTTATAAGTGGAAATGAAGTAGCAAGTAGTAGCAAACAAGCAAAAACTCAAGTGAAGCCTATTGAGAAAGTAATAGTGGTTGAGAAGCTTGATAAACAAACTGAAGAGAAGGAGGTAAAGGAAAACACACTACCGCTACCTTTTTCTTAACTGGAAATAGTGGTTGAAAAAGCTAAAATGCAAGCTCAAGTTGATGAAGTTGTGCAAAAAGAGGAAAGAGTGTCTAATATACTCAATCCAACCAAATATCCTCTCTACAAATACTTACTATAGAGAGAAATCAGTTGATGTGGATGAAGGAAAGCCCATTCCACTACTTTTAGTGAAGCAAATGCCAACTTTGGAGTCAGAGCTATTGCCTTCACATCTTGCAACCAAGTAGTGGCATGAGAAGCATATTTTACTATTTTCCCTTCATAAGTCACTCATTAATCTGTTTCTGTGCAAACATAAATCAAAGTGGTTGGGCCCCTTCAAAGTGACTAAGGCCTATCTGTCTGGTATGATGGAGATTTATAGTGAGGATGCTAAAGTAAGCATGGTCAATGGGCAAAACTTCAAACTTTACTTTATGGGTGAAGAAGCGAAGGAAGGGATGAATTTGTCAAGCTAGTGACTATAAAGAAGCGCTTATTGGGAGGCAACCCAAGTTTCTAAACTCTTAATGTTTTTCCATAAATTTAATTGTTATTGTTTATATTTCCTCTATTAATTTGTTGTTCATCTATTTCTTGTTGGTTGGCCTCACTCTCCCAACAACTTTTGCTACAATGATGAGGATGAGGAAGAAGGTTGAAGATCTCCGCTATTCAGGGAAGTATGATTTACTTCTCTTTTTTTTCTTTTATAACATTGAAGACAATGTTAATCTTAAGTTTAGGAGGGAGTTTAAGTTTTTAAACATTTTTTTTTCATTTTTGCCTTTAAATTTCAATCTTGGTTAGATTTTTAGCATGTTTTGAAGAATTGAAGTTAGAGTCAATGCACCATGAAATTAATTTACCTATCCAATGATGAAACTTAGTTGTCTTGCTATTCTTGTCACTTGTAGTAAAACATGAATATAGTTGAAGCAATATATTGAATTCTAATGTCTAAAACATACATCTTAATAATTTTAATCTTAGTTAAAACATGAATATGACCTGTTGATCATTCCATCAAAAGTTCTTAAAGTCACATTTCATAATTCCAATTCAAGATAATGCTAACCATTGCCAACTCATAGTGGCATTACCAATCAAAATATACATATATTGTCTAAAACATACATCTTAATAATTTACATCGGGTTTGTCTATACACAACAAAGGGGATACTCGACTTCCAACAGAGAGACTCAGGCGAAAATACAGCTATTGAATGCCGAGATACCTATCAAGGAGACGAATCTACAAGGACACCTCGACTTAGTTACCTGCCTCCTAATCTGAAAACATGAAGTTGAAAACAGTGAGTATAAACCCAGTGAGTGAACAAAGGAAGGGAACAAGCAAACGATAAGAAAAGTTCAAAGAAATCATGATGCACTTATTTTCAAAAACAATGCAATTTAGTTTAGTTCTTATTAAAACCCCTCATTAAACCCTTAATTGGTTAATCACTTGACGATAAAGGATCCATGTAGAACAAAGAATTTGAAGAGTGAAACTTTAGTAGCATTCACGCAAGTCAAGCGAAATTTGGGCTCAAATCATCAGCTGGCCAAGGATTTCTCATTAAAACCCCTTATTTCAAACTTAATTAAATAAATTCCTTGATGTTGGAAGTCCATGATCAACTATGATGTTAAAAAAGTGGAAAATATGGCAGAAACCAAACAAGGCAGCAAGCAAGACAGAAAATTCTCATTGCAACGAAAATGAATTCTTGCTGCAGCGAAACTACCTGTAAACATCTCACTGTAGCAAGTTACAAGACTGCAGCTAGCCTCCCAACCCGAGAGTTTCTCGCTGCAGCGAGAAACAGAACACCAAGAAAAAAATTCTCATTTTATCAAGAAAAGACCATTCTGCTGCAATGACAAAATCAACTTAAAAATATTTAGCAATTTCCAAGGTTCAACATGCAAAATTTCACATACATTACAACCATTTACCATATTCATGAACTTTATATTGCATAAATATATATATATATATATATATATATATATATATATATATATACATATACAAACACCAATACCACCATTGCCTCACCCAGCTCATGTGTAACCCCCACATCGCGCACATAGCTAGGGTCATCGTGTGCATCCCCCACATCATGCATAGCTAATACTGCCGTGTGCATCCCCCACATCGCGCATAGGCAATATCATCATCCACATTCTCGCACCCATTATCACCGGCATGTACATCCCTGACATTGCGCACACGCACGTTTATATTTACTACACAATATTAACTATCGATACACAACATATATCTATATATATATATCAGCATCCTATAGGAGCATAAGGATTCATCATATTGCACACTCACCACATAAAATATTTTAATAAAGGCTTGTTCTCATGGATAATCTTTAAGCAAAAATCAAATAAAAATCATTCACATGCTTCATCCAAATACCAATACATTTCTCAAAATATTTTAAATGCAAGTTCACTCACCTTGGTGGTTTTGTAATTGAATTTCTTTTCATAATTCTTCCAAGCTAATAAAGGAAATCACTCCCTCTCTCTCTACACGTCCAACTAGTGAGTGAATGTACTTAAGAAAGACTTTTGAAGGCTGTTGAGGTGTAAAAGTGGAAGAGCATGAAAAACCCTATGAAAGGGTGTAGAAAAACATGAGAAATAAAGCTAAGGATAGGGAAGTTTTAAAGGTTTCAAAGGATACTTCCATGAAAGGTGCAAAGAAACATGGAATGGAGAGGAGGATAGGAGGAAGAAGCAGAAGAGAAGCTATTGGAAAACTCAAGAAAAGCTGTTGGAGATTAGATATTTATAGTTAAAGTTTATCCAATTTTTATACAATTTGCAATAATGCCCTTCACAAGGCCACTTGTCTTCCTCCTTACCTTTATGCACTCTCTTTTACTCCTTTAACATTGAGACAAAGTCCATAATCGTCTGAAAGTATTCGAGTTCATGAAAACTTAAAAATGTAGGCTCGAGGTGCAAAATGACCATTTTACCCCTATCATGGAAATTATAAGTATTTATATCTTTTTTATTTATTTTACCCTCAATCATTTATTCCTTAGGTCTACCTAGACCTTAATAATGTTTGAAAGCCTACTTCTAGGGGCTCACCATGAGAAATGACGAAATTACCCCTAGCCTGTGTTATCGCGTCTACACCTAGTTACGGGCTTATAGAGGTCGAGGTCTCACATTCATGCCTTACTAGTTCCTTGAATATACGAGTATGAGATTGACATGTTGAACATTCTATTTAAATACTCATATATCATATGATCATTATTTATCTCTATGTTTATCACATGATCCATCTAAGGGAAGGTAAGATTATGCTTTAATGTGATTAACAACTTAACTTCTTCTCCTTGTTGGAAGAAATTTATTGAATGATTAAAGGGGAGTTGATCATTGACATTGTCCTATGATGATTGAGTACTTGAAATCTTCAACAAATGAGCTTGATGAGATGTCAACAAATTGTGTTCTACATTATTGGTAATGTCTCTCAAACACCATATTAATCTTGTGCTTAATGATGATCTTAATTTTTTCTTGAAAGATTGAAACATAGAATCATTCTATGCTCCTCACTATAGTTATAATATTTTAGATATTTGTGAGTACTCTTGTGTGAGTATGTGAGTATTTGTTTTTCTTTTATTAATTTTATTACTTGTTTATGTGTTTACATAGGTGATTATATGTTTAATGAGTGTGATTATGTCATGTTATGCATTGCTCATATCATGCATACACATAAGTTGTCCAAGATTAGATCCTCAATCATTTCCTATATTTGTTTAAATACACCTCCACAAGTGACATTAATAAGATTTAGTTGAACATCAAAAAGCTTTAAATCTTTTCCAAAGCTTTCAAGAGAATTAGGATTTTTCAAATGAGTTTTTAGAAGCCAAAATGTCCTTTAAAACAAAACCATGGTCAACTACCTTCCATCCAAGATTGACTAGCATTGTTTTAAAAAGGCAAAAGCTAGATTTAACAAAGCCATAGTCGATTAGGGGACTAATAGGGTTGACTGCCTAACACACCAAACAATCCAAACCATGATTTTTAAGGGCCAAGATTAATCCTCATGGCCTACTAGTCAACCTTCACGAATTTGCACTAAGATTCCTTGAATCCTTCACATTTCAAATTCATCTAATCTTTCAAGGATTCATCCTAAAATTTTTGGTTCATTCTCTTTAAGCTTTTAAGATTCAAAGTGCCCATTTAAACCTCTCAATTTCCATCCATTATAAATAGGATAACTTTTCCCATTTTAAAAACATCCCAAAACCTAAAAATCTAGATCTACAAGTGTCCAGCCTAAGTTTAATGCTCCATATTCTATCTAGCCTTTCATAGTCAACGATTCTCATTCTTGGTTTGATTTCTAACCCAAAAACATCTTCATGGCACCACCGAAACGTCAAAAGTTAGACACTCAGAGGGGTTAGTCAAGTTTATCAAGTTTGACAAGATTTCAGGATGAGAATTTTTACTAGTGTTGATGCTACAACCACTACAAGAATCTATTTGCTTCAAGGATAGCCCATTGTGGAAGGTAATTGATCTTGAATTTTTAGAAAAATTCAGTTTCTTTTACATTGAGAACTTTAGAAATTTGGGCTACCATGAATTTTTGAGTCTAAACATTCTTGTCTTTAAAAAGCTACTTAAAGTCTTTTACAACAATGCATATGTGAATGATAAGGATGAGAATGACACACTACGTACCTATGAGAATGCCGTCACTGTTTACGTCATGGGTAGATTGTATAAAATAACTCCTTAGCTGATTAGAGATGTTTTAAGACTAAATAGTGCACCTAGTGCAATGACTTACATTAGTGATAATGTTAAAGTAGAATCATTAGAACAAGAACTCTTTGTGAATAATCTTGGTGCTTCTTATTCAGCTGCTAGGTTGTCCATGATGGATAAGATCTTGCATTTAATTATTACTTGGACTATAAGACTAGTGCCTACCAAACATTCATCTATATTTAGGGAAGACATTTGGTTTATCCATCACATCAAACTCTAGAACCTTTTTGATCCTGCAAGCTTTATATTTGCAGATATGAGAAAAGTCATTGTGGAACCAAATCAAGTTCAATGTATGGCTAAGTCATTACTCGACTTGTCACTCATTTCAATATTGATACCTCTATAGATGATGCAATTTCTCAACCCAAGATAAAGAACTTAGACAAGGCAACATTAGCTAGAATGGGTTATGTTGAGAATGTTGAAACCAGTCAATGGGTTCACAAGAGAACATGACAATGGAATGATGATTATGATATTTAAGAGTTTTCTCCAAAAGCTTCAACTAAATCACCACTAAATGCCATGCCCTTTAGCTCAGCTGGTAGTATGGGATTAGATGCAAGACTTGAGGGTATTATAACTACTTTGGAGGAAAATGCTAAACATCTTGACCTTCTTCAGGACACACATGAGGCAAGATTTGATGCAATTCAACAAGCCATGATTATAGGATTTAATGAATTGAATCAACAAATTAGAAACATGTTAGAGCTACAATAATCTTTTAAAACCAACATTGCAAATTTTTCCCAAAAGATGATCTTAGTTTGGATAACTCACTCAAACACATCATTCATGCATCTTATACTTTGTTCTTAAATTTAGCATGTATTTCTTATACCTTTCTCATTTACACTTGATTGTTTTCAACAAAGGTATAGAGACTAATTAAGTGAGGGGAGGTTTCAAGAAATTTCAAATGCAATATGCTCATGTTTTTGTCATATCAAAAGGAAGAGATTGTTAGCCTCAAGTTACATCATGTTTTGATTTGACAAAAATCACATGTTTTCTTGAACTTAGTGTCAAGCATTTGAAATTGTCTCAAATATATTTTTAATCCCTTAAGGTTATGTATTTGTAAACATCTCACAAGCTTTCAACCAATGCATATTCTGTTAAGAATGCAAGAGCAAGCATACTTGAAATGTTATTTGAATGTAGGAACAAGGTAAGGAGAAAATAGCTAGAGAGAAGCGTCGAAAAGCTGAGGAAAGCTCAAGACACAAGCAAGGAGTTGATCCTAAATAAGCTTGAGTCAATTCAAAGGCTTAAAGAGTTCAAAACTTGAATATTGTAAAGCCATACTCGACCCTGAAGTATTTATAGTAGACTTTATTCAAGAAGCTGAAGAAAATCATGTTTTGAAAAACATAGTTGACCCTAGACCAAGAATAGTCGACCTTGACTAGTCAAAGGCAAGGAAAAGTCAAGATTACACAACCATAGTTGATTATAGAGGAAGCATAGTCGACTATAACAGCTCAAACTTGCAAGAAACATGTTCTTGGGAGATGGATCAACTAGAGGAGGATTATACTTGACTGTGGAAGCCCTAATTTAAGAAATTTGAAGAACTTAGTTGATTGTAGGAGCATTGTAGTTGACCCTCAAGCTTCAGCAGTGGTCAAATTTGATTCAAAATTGTGTTTAATTGCTTTAAATAATGCCTTAACTATAAATAAATGCATTTGAACCATTCTGAAGTAAGAGTAGACCTGAACCAAAGCTTTAAACCCTAGAGAGACTACCCAAAAGCTTGTATTCACTCTCTAGCATCCTTTTAGTCTTCCACCAAGCTTACAAAGTTGAATCTTTGCTTCATTCAAGCTGAAATTTCTCTTCTCACTACACATAAGCTTAAAGTCTTAGCATTTAACCTTTGAGAGGCATTTTCTTGTTGAAATTTGTACTCCATTGTAAAGGCTTTAGCTTAACCTTAAGAAGTTATTTGTAACGGTTTGTGGTTAAGTTCGTAAAAATCATTATTGATGGGCTATCTCTTCATCCTGTTAAAAACTAAGAATCCCTTTGTGGATTGTGCAAGGGTTATCACTTGATCCTGTTAAAAAGCAAGAATCCCTTGTGGACTATGTAAGGGTTATCGTTTCCTATTAGAGAGCAAGAATTCCTTTGTGGATTGGGTAAGGGTTATCGCTTTCCTATAAAAAGCAAGAATCTTTGATAGTGGATTGAAATTCCTTAGTTATTAAGGGAATGGATATAGGTATCGAAAAAGTCGAACCACTATAAATTCTGTGTGTCTCTTTTTAATATTTTGCATTATTATTCATTGCCAATATTTACCTTAGGAAAATAGTTTTATATTGATTTATTGTTTTATACCTGGGAAAGTATTTTCCCCTTTACTTTTCATAGCTAGCACTTAATTTAGGGAAAATATTTTCTTTTGGTAGATCATTTTTGTGATCAGTGATTTATTGTTATAAACTTGTTTTTGACACTAGAAAGTATTTTTGAGCAAAAAAGTTTTAATCTTTATACTTAGATTTTGAAGAATTTTTTTAATATATAAATTCACCCCCTTTTAATATTGCCTTTGAGACTTTCACACTAACAAATATGATTGTATTGCAAATGATTTTGTGTATATGATTGTACTTAATGAAATATCTCTTTTGATTATATTACTCTATGTTCATATTTCTCTGTGTTTATTGATGATTGATTGAACATACTTGTTTTTAATATCTCTATGTTCTATCTATTAAATGTTAATTAATCATTAGACTTAACTTGTATTACTAATTCTCTAATTTTCTAGGAGTGTTTCTTCTCATTATACTTATACTCTATTTTTTATTCCTTTTTGATGTCACAAAAGGTGAGAGAAATATTGTGAGCAAATTTGCAAAGCTTAACTTTTCACTATAGTTGGATTTTTCTAAACTGATTTCAAAAGTCCTTTCAAACTTAAATGTAAATCTTTTTGAAAAAGAATAAATTCAGGAGGAGCTTTACTTGAGAAAAATATTTTGAAATATTAAACATATTTTCAAGGGGAGTTTTTTTCAATGAGTAAATTTAACTTAATTTTGTCATATCAAAAAAGGGGGAATTGTTAGCTTTATTATTGTTGATAAAATTGATTGAACTCATTGAGCTTTGAAAATAAATGAATGATATTTTTGAATATGAAAAAAATCCTCAAAGAAGTGTTAAAGTTGAACTTAAAAGAAAGATATATTAAAATGATTGGATTGTTTGTAATGCTTTGAATATGAATGATTATGCTCTTGAACTTAAAGAAATATCTTTTAATTTTCTTAAAGATCTCTTGTTTTCAAAACTCAAAGTGCCAGTCTAAGAATCAAATTCTTAAAAGAAAAGACTTGATTCTTAAATGAAAAGAAAGCAAAATCTATTTCTTTGATTATAGGAAGAATCGATTTTGAAGAAGAAGTCAATTCTTATGTAGAGATAAAAAATGAAGAATCGATTATGAGAAAAGAAGAAGTCAGTTCTTGGAAGACAAAAGGTTCATGATTTGTGAAGAGCCAACACCTCAGAGATAAAGAATCGATTCTAGAGGGATAGAATGCAGAAGGCAGAAAAGCAAAGAAGAAAGAATAGATTATGCATGGAGAAAATTTCGATTCTTGAAGCACTAAAAGTACAATTTAGAACTTGGTGACCAAGAAAGAGATGGTACAACTGGAAAAGAGTGGAGTGGTAAAAATCAAGCTTAAATTCATAATTTGGCACCAAACCATAGTGAAGAACCAACACCTAAAGGCAAAAGAATCGATTCTCTAAAATTGCAAAGGTGTCATCTTCGAACCCAATTGTAGAAGAATAGACACTTTAAAATAAAAGAATTAATTCTGCTAAGATAGAAAGCTACAGACTTTGTGAAAAGCTGACAACTCAATAGCAAAGAATCGATTTTACATATGCAATAGAATTATGTAAGCTGGCTAGAATGCACAAGAAATGATTCAAAATTCACTCCAACAAGCAAGAAATCTCAAAGGCTATAAATACCTATCTTGAGAACATTAAAGTAGAGATTTTGGAGGAATTTGAAAAAATATGAATCATCTTTGAAGAAGAAATAAGAAAAAAAAAAGAGAAAAAGCTATAAGCAGAAAGTTCCCATCTTTGAGAAAAAGTAAAGTTAAAAGATCACTTTTTTAACTTTCAGTTGAACTTTCTTGAGCTAAACCTTCCTTAATCATTCATATATTTGAGAAAACTTTCACTTTTCTAATCCTAAACTTCTTTGTCAATCTTTCTAGAAGTTTTGAGTTTGAGATTCACCAGAATCCATTGTTGTATTAGTTACACCACCAAGCAAAAGGTAAAGGGGTTTTGCCTAATCCTTTAAAAGGCTACATTTTGTGTAAAGGTTGTGCTTGAACCTGAAAAAGATAGTGTCTTGATAGAGATTACGCCTGATCCTATAAAATGCATGTTGTTGAGGTTACGCTTGATCTTGCAAAAGGCATGTTGTAAAGGTTGTGCCTAACCCTATTGAAAAGGCAAGCTGATAATAGATTCAGACTCTTTGTGTTATCAAAGGAAAGGACGTAGGTAGTAGATGGTCAAGCCTCTATAAAAATCTTGCTAAGTAATCTTTATTTTTCTGCTCTTTACTTACTATTTTCATACTTTGTTTTGTTGTTTCATTCTTTCATAATTTTGCTTCTTTTTTAAAGACTTTCGAAAAAAAGGAGATTTTTTATTTAACAACCAATTCAACCCCCCTTTTGGTAGTTTTACTTTAAGCTTATCTTTTTAACATAAACTTTAAAAATTAGCACTCAGTGAGGAGGAGATTTTCAAGTTCTTCTTTCAATATAAAAAATCTTAAGTTCAAAAACTATGAGGGACTTTTAATTGACAGTTTTGCTCATTAGTTTTATCATATCAAAAATGAAGAGATTGTTAGCTTTACAATTGATCCTATTTTGAAATGACAAAATCAAATGATCAAAATATAAGTTGTAAAGTATATTTAAACATCACAAAACCCCTGAAAGTTTTACAAGAAAAATGGCTAAGTGTTGGAAAAACTTTGAAGCTTAAAATGCCTTAGAAAATGTCTCATAGCACTAAGTTATCGAGACATTTTATGTAAATATTGAGACATCAAGCTGAAAATGCCTCAGAAATAACCTCAGGAATTAAAAGTCTTGACACATTTTTCAAAGGTATCGAGACATTTCTCAAAAGTATCGAGACATCACCTCTAAAGCCCTAAATTCCAAAAAGCACATGCTGATGTATCAAGACAGGGCCTTAAAGTATTGAGACATCATCTCAGAAGTCCAAATTTCAAGAAGGCAAGTGCCAATGTATTGAAACTTGTCTTCAAGGTATTGAGACATCATCTCCATACTTCAATTTTTATAGAGCAAATCCAAATGTATCAAGATCTAAGTGACAAGTATCGAGACATCATCACCAGACTTCAATTTCTAGAGAGTAACACTAAATGTATCAGGACCTAGCTACAATGTATCAAGACATCTTTTAGTCTGAGAATGCCAAGAATGAGCAAGGTCTTGAGACATGAAAGAAAGGTATTGAGACTTTAGTTGACTCAAGCAACAAGGTATCGAGATGTGCTTCAAAAGTATTGAGGCCTTAAGTTAGACAAGCTAGAAAAAGACATGTTTAATGGCTATTTTTTGAAGCACAAGTCCCCAAATGGTTATTTTAGGACATTTAGCTATAAATAAAGGTCTATAGCACATTTTCCAAGACAAGGAACACCAAGAGCAACTTCTTCAAGTTAGAGTGAAATTTTCAACTCAAGATTTCCTAAAAATCATTTTCAAAATCAAAGTGTTCTTTTATTGTGCTACTTAAGCCTTAACCTTCCTCATTTTCTTAAGAGCTTCATACTTTCCTTATACTCATTATATTATTTAGCCTTATAGAGGCATTTGAGCTTTCTTTTCATCCTCATTGTCTTAGTTATAAAGGTTTTATCTTAAGTTACAAAAGATAGTGTTATTGAGTGGTTATACCATAACCAAGTGCAAAAGTAAAAGGGTTAAGTCTAAACCTTTGAAAAAACTGATTTTGAGGGTTTTGCTTTGTCTTAGAAATGCATTTTGAGATAGTCGATTCTAAACTACTTAGTGATTTAAGGGAGAGGACGTAGGCAAAGACGTTGAACCTCTATAAAATCCTTATGTTCTATCTTCGCCCTTTAAAATTGCTTTTATTGGTATTAGCTTTCTCAATTGTCTTTGAGATTCTTGAAAAAGAATTCTTACTACTTTAGTTCATTGTTATTAAAGAAGGTTTTCTATTTTTACTTGGTTAAAAAATATTTTACTCTTCAAGTTTGAAAGAATTTTTAAAAACCTTCAATTTACCCTCCTCTTAAATTTATTCCTTTTGAGCTAACATTCAAACAAAGTTTATGACCATTTGCTCAAATTCAACTAAGTTGTTCCTACTAACTTTACTTTTACCTCTTCTTTGTTGTTAACTATGATTTTAGACTCTTCCTTGTTTGGCTTCCTTTTGCTTATAAATCCCTAAAAGGTAAAACCAACATGATTAGTCGCATTATAATCTAGTCACAAAAAAATCGATAGGGCTTCAATTAATTTGGAAACATGTATGACAAAAGCTAAGGAGTTAGCTTTATGCTCAACTTTCTCTAGTCAAGTTTTATATTTGAGACAATTTTATTTCTTATGTCTCTTCTCCTTCCAAAAAAAACATATAAGTTCCTTTTGAAGTACAACTTTTCAAACCATTACATCGATAGATTGACTAGATTCTTTGTCATGACCCAAACCTGATGGCCCATGATTGGTGCATGAGCTTAACAAGCAAAACCCATGAGACTCGAGCAAGCCTTAAAATTTTGAATTCACATAACACATAGCCAAAGGTTCTAAATATTCATATTCATAAAAATATTTAAATACCAAATACAATCAGTCGCCCTTGGCATATTGTACATGCATAATTTTTAGCACAATATTTAATACAATATTCATAAAGCCATACACTGGCCAACAAAGTGGGTTCGTACCTTACGACCCTTAACACAAGTTGAAATGGCACGTCATCCCTACATACCTAACAACTAAACTGAACTTCAAAACGAGGAGCTCATAACAAACCTAATGGACTGGACATGTTAGGATGGGAACCTAGCGAATGCTAAAATTGGTCTATCGATAGACGACCCTGCCAAGCAATCTTGTGGCTATATATATATGCACATGGCACAACAAATGGGTGAGTCATCTAATACTCAATGAGGGGTGCAAATAAATCATATATATTAGACAAATATATATATATATCTAATAAACTATCAGTGCAATCAAATATTTTAACAAATATCTCCAATTTTAGAAGAATATCGATCATCCCTAGGGGTTCCCACAATTAGTGTATCACTAGGCTTATCCTTAAAGCTGTATCAAAGTGAATATCCATAAGCACACACTAGTTGCCAATGTATTATATCAACTTCAAATCATGTTTATTTAAGTCTATTCGAGGCTATGTCATGTCACTCACAATTCAAATCATAATCGTAGAGTGGTCTTCCCCTGGACATCATTAAATCATGCACGGTGGCCAACTGACAAAGTCAAATGAAGCTCTAGTCTAAGCCATTGGCAGAATATCAAATCATGCGCATGCTGAGGCAATGGAAAAAAAATCAGAGTCATCATTTAGAGTAATCTCCCAATGGATGGCATTACTCAGAGTAATCTTATATGGGTGGCATCAAAGCATTGTAGCCGAGAATCACAGGCGAGCTAATCCCATCATCCCTACAGGCACACACTATCACAAGTCATAAGACTCCACTCAACCTCAAAACAAATCCACATTTGAAATTATCATCATCGGACTAATCACAATTCCACAATAAGGCCATCATGCCTTTAATGTCACATATATCCATCAATCACATCATAAATCACATTTAATGAGCTTCAATCATTTATATGCTCAATATAGTTTTAAATGCCTTTAAATCTCTAAGGCATCAAATATTCAATATATCTGAAAATCAACAAGGTTTTGCTCTAATAAATACAAAGGTTGATCAACAAAGCGAACAACAAATCCAAGCACGTAGGAGATGAAAATCGTTGCTTAAGGAATTATGATGTCGCGTTGGTGCAAGGAATTCCATCGAGCATTCAAAAGCCAACTATTCAAGCAAATAATTTCAAGATCAAGTCGACTATCATCACCATGATTCAAACCTCAGTCTAGTTTAAGGGCCTTCTAAATGATGATCTAAATGGCCTATATCAAACTTTTTAGAAATTTGTAATACGTTCAAACACAATGGTTTCACAGATGATGCAATTCATTTGAGGCTTTTTCCTTTCTTATAGAGAGAGAAAGAGAAAGCATGGCTAAATGCGCTCCTTACTAGTTGAGAAACAACATGGGATGATCTTGCTCAAAAGATCCTTGCTAAGTTTTTTCCTTTACCAAGACAATGAAAATGAGGAATGATATCACATCATTCATGCAGCAAGATTTTGAATCGTTGTATGAGGCTTGGGAAAAAAGCAAAGAATTACTTCGGCGTTGTCTTCATCATGGTCTTCTAAAGTGGCTTCAGATGTAGACCTTCTACAATGGCTTGAGTGGGCCTGTTCTAACTACCATTGATGCCACTGCAAGAGGAGCTTTAATGGCTAAATCAATTGATGAGGCATACAATTTGTTAGAACAGATGGTTGCAAACAATTACCAATAGCTAGTAAAGCGATCAATGCATAGTAGAATAGTTGGAATTCATGATGTAGATGCTTTTTCGGCATTATCTACACAGGTAATAGCTTTCACTAAGACTCTTGAATGTTTTGGTGCTAGCTCCATTCAAAGTCCTTTTGTAGATTGTGAATATTGTGGAGATGATCATGCAAGCTATTAGTGTTCAAGTTTGACAAAAATAGTGCAATTTGTGGGGAATAGACAGTAGAATAATCCCTACTCCAACACTTACAACCCAGGGTGGAAGAACCATCCAAACTTCTCTTGGGCCAATGATCAAGGGTCATCGTTAAATTCAAGGCCAAATGCACCTCTAAGATTCCAATAGCAAGTAAGAGTGCTCATCTCAAAAATAAAGCCAACTGTGGAGGATTTGTTAAGTCAGTACGTGACTTAAACTAATAACATCATATAAAGTCAAGCACACTACGAAACCTTGAGATTCAAGTTGGTCAACTTGCCAATTTATTAAACAACGGAGCTCAAGGGACATTACCTAGTGATACTGAGGTGAATCTTAGGAGAAAAGGTAAAGAACAAGTTATGGCAATCACCTTGAGGAGCGGAGAAAAAATTGAAAGTGGGGTTAATCCAGCTAGACTTCTAGATAAGCCTGTTGAAAATGAAATAGTGATTGAGACAACTGACAAGAAAATTCAAAAAAAAAAAAAAGAAAGTAAAGGCAAACTTACCACCATTACCCTTTGCTCAGTGCATTCAGAAACAGAAACTTGATAGGCAATTCCAAAAGTTTCTTGAGGTATTCAAAAAGCTTCACATCAACATTGTTTTTTCAAAAGCTTTAAAGCAAATGCTATCATATGTGAAGTTTCTAAAGGACATATTAACTAGAAGAGGAAATTAGAGGATTTCAAGATAGTTACACTCACTAAAGAGTGCAGTGCGATAATCCAGAATATGCTTCCACCAAAGCTTAAAGACCTAGAGAGTTTCTCTATCCCTTGCTCAATTAGTAATGTTAATCTTTCAAAAACGTTGTGTGATTTGGGTGTTGGTGTCTCACTTATTCCTTTGTCTGTTGCTAGGAGAATTGAACTGAAAGATATTCAACCCACTACATTTAAATTGAAACTTGCAGACAAAATAATAAGGTAACCTTTTGGGATTATAAAGGATGTCTTGATTAAAGTAGGGACATTATACGTTCCAATTGACTTCCTTGCACTTGAGATGGTGGAACATCAAAAGGTTTCGATCATACTAGGACGTCCATTCTTAGCCATTGTAGGAGCAATAATCGACGTAAGGGAAGGCATAATATCTTTCAGAGTTGGAAAAGAGGTAGTTGAATTTAATATTTTCAATGCACCAAAATACCCTTTCTCCACAACATAATGCTATAAAGTGGACTCAGCTGATAAAGGTAAAGGTAATCCTACTCCACCATGTACAAGTAAGCCATAAACACTTGAGTCAAAGCCACTGCCATCGCATCTCAAAACTAAGCAATGTTATGATGAGCATTTTCCACCACTTTTAGTTAATCTTGATTTTAAGGTGGGACAACAAGTGTTACTAACCAAATCAGTCAAGCTCCTTCCATGGAAACAAAAATCAAAGTGGTCAAATCCTTATAAGGTGGTTAAGGTCTATCCGTTTGGTGTGATAGATATTTGTAGTGAAGCTACTGGAACATTCAGAGTGAACGAGCAACGTCTCTAGGATTACTTGGGAGGTGAATTGGATAGCCAAAGATCCTCAATTACTTTAGTAGACAAAAAAAAAAGGGTATCATAGTCAAGCTAGTGATTATAAAAAGGTGCTTCTTAGCAAGCAATCAAAGCTATATCTTTTTAGGTTTAGTTGTTATTTTAGTTATTTTTTTTAATAAGTAAGTATAATATTTCTTTATATTGTTTTCTTAAGTATGCAAGTTTGGAAAGCATGAACATAAGGTGAAAAAAATTAGATCTTTCAATGCACTGTCACCATTGATAAGGGAGTTTCTTTTGCTTATTTTTTTTTAGCTTTTCACATTGAGGACAATGTGCAATTTAAGTTTGGGGGAGAGTTTTATTGTTATTAGGTTTTGTGATATTTTGAGGTTAGTTTATTTTCATCATTTTTTTTATTTTATGCATATTTTAAAATCTTGAACTAGATTTAATTGCACCAATTTCTTTTAATTTATCTATCCAATAATGAGAACCTAGTTATATTTTTATCTTGACTATTTGAAACATGTGAATATTGTTTGAGTGTTATGTAAATTTTTATGTTATGCTTCATTGTTAGGATGAGCTTTCTACATTTTGAGTGCCATGTCTTTTGCTTAGATTCATTGTACGTATTTAGAGAAGGCTTATGTGAATGTGAATTTTTGAATTATATATTGAGTTTTAGAATTTGTTTGATTCTCTTTTGAGGCAAAATTCTAGGCTATACTTAGTTAAGGAGATGATTTAGGCCATTTTTGGACCGATTAAGCCTTTTGTAGCCTTCCTTTTCATAAATTATCCTTAGTTTCCCCTTTGAGCCAAATAACACCTTTTCTTTGTTTGAACACTTAATTTTTAGTCTAGACCTTTATATTAATATTTCTAACAATTCTTGCATCCCGTTTTCCTAAGTGCATAAGTCAATTTAGGAAATGTTATGAGCTAGATAATGTGAAAGGTAGTAAAGATGAAAAATGATGAAAAGTTCAAAAATATAATTATATATATCTCACTACCTAATAAAAGAAATAAGTTTGGGTGTGTGAAATTGAGAAAAGAAAAAGGGAAAGAAAGAAGAAAAAAAAGAATGAAGCATTGAATAAAAAAAATTTTCGATGAAAAAGGGGTATACTAGGTGAAGGAAAATAAAGCTCTTAATAGGTCCTAGATTGAATATATGCTTAGTGTGATTTGAGCTATACATTATCCCATATCCAACCTTAACGCCAGTCATAAATTATAAGCTAATTAAAGGTCTATTGATCTTTAATCCAGTGTTAGTCTACATTAGTGGAGAGAAAGATGAAATGCAAGCTTATGGAATTTAATTACTAATTTTAATTTTGCATGAATATAAACTTATCTAGATTGTACAATGTTCTAGGTGAAAAGATTGCACATAGAAAATTATTAACTAAAATTAAGACCAAATGACTCTATATCATAGAGCTATCACACTCTAAACTTTAAATTTTGCTAGTCCTCGAGCAAAACATAAAAGAAAAACTAAAATGAAAACAACTTAAATGATGAAAACAATCATAAATAAAGCAACTAACTAGCTAGAGACAAGTAGCATTAAATCAATGATCTCCATAATTTCCTAAAAGTATATCCATAAATCTCTAGATCAAGATAAAATATAGGCATCATTCAAGTTCATGTTTCAATTCAAATGCAAGCTCATTCTCAAATGGATTTCTGTGTGTACAATTTTTTTAGAAAGAATATCATACTTATTGTCACGACCCAAATTCCGGGCCATGACCGACGCATGGGCCTAATGGATGTAGTCCACTAAGCCCAAGCAAGACTATAAATCTGACGTGTTCATCATTCCATCATAAACTGCTAAGTCACATTTCATAACTTAGGGTCAAAATAATATTAAACTTTTGCTAACTCATACTGGCATACCAAACAATTATATATACATTGTCTACAACATGTATCTTAATAATCTACATTAGGTTTATCTATACAGAACAAAAGAGACTCGACGTCCAACGGAGAAACTCGACGAATGTACAGCTACTGAATGCCGAGGCACCTACCAAAAGATGGATACAAGTCTACAAGGACACCTTGTCCTAATTACAGACTGCCTCGTGATTTGAAAACATGAAGTTAAAAGTGTGTATAAACCTAGTGAGTGAACAAGAAAGGGAACAAGCAAACCATAAGGAATGTTTAACGAAATCATGATGCATTCTTTTTCAAAACAATGCAATTTGTTGTTATTCTTATTAAAAACCCCTCATCAAGCCCTTAAATGATTAATCATTTCAAAATCATGAACCTATACATAACAAACCATTTGAAGAATGAAAGCTTCAATGATACACAAGTAAATCAAATACGACAACGAATCTTTGCTGCAGCGTAAAGGCATTCTCGCTACAACTGCAGTGACGTTGGGATTTAGTTATTAGCCGAACGAGGGTTTCTCAATTGGCCGAGGGTTTCTCACTAAACCTCATCATTTTAAACTTAACTCATTTAGTCTTTAATGTTGGAAGTCCATGCTCAGATATGGTAGTAAAGAAGTGAAAAATTGGGCAGCAATTGGACAAGATAGGAGACAAAAATAGAAAGTTTTTCACTGTAACGAGATTCAATCTCACTACAGCAAAATTGTAACTCAAAAACAGAAAGTTTCTCACTGCAGTGAAATTGTAATCCAGAAACATAAAGTTTCTCGCTGCAAAGAGAATGAATTTCGTTGCAGCGAGAAGCTACAATGTCATTCTCTCTATAGCGAAAATGCATTATCGCTACAAAGAGTTTTCGGCCAGTCTACCCATCCAAACCCAAGAATCTCTCGCTGTGGCGAAAATGATTCTCCCTGCAGCGAGAAACAAAGCACCAATGAAAAATTTGCCCTTCTTCCTAAAGAAAAGCCACCCTGCTGAAATGTCCAAACCAACATGAAACGCATAACAGATTTCCAAAGTTTAACATGTCAAGTTTCACATGCATTACAACCATATACCATTACTCATTAATTTCCTATAACACACATATTTACATATGTATATATGTATACGTATACCCATCATCATCATGCACACCATCCCATCATCCTCATACACACCATCACATCATCATCATCACCAGCTCATGCGCACTCTCTACACGCACATGGCTGGGTCGTCACCGGGTTATGCACACTCCCTACTCGAACATAACCGGGTCATCCTCAACTTATGCGGACTCCCTACTTGCACATAGCCGAGTCAATATAATTACACAACACTATATTCAAACATATATGTATATCAACATAATGCAGTAGCATAGAGATCCATGATAACCACATGTCATAACATAAAATTGATTTATCAAAGGCTTGTTCCCAAGGCACTTGTTTTAACAAAAGTTGTATAGAATCATTCAAATACTTTGTACAAAACGGTCGTATTCCAAAAACGATTTTGATAGGCAGTCCACTCACCGATTTATTGTTGAGCCTTTAGTTGACTTTAATTCCCCTAATGATCCAATTGGAAGGATGGGACTTCATTAGAACCTAGGATCACATTAGCATAAGCAATAGGTCAATTCACACACTATGAACCCTAAAAGCTATCTCTTAGTTAGCTTTCAATTGCCACATTAAATGGCTATCTATGTTCACTATCTTAACCACTAAAGAAGTAATGACCATACTCAACAATAAAACGGCTCATAATCCTAATTACTAGCCATTATTCATAGCTAAAAATCAAGCTTAGTTCATCACTCACCCTAGGGTTTCTTTGTAGTTGAATTCTCTTCCAATAGCTTCTAAACAAATGAGGTAATTCTCTTTTTCTCTCTCTAAAATACTCAACTAGTGAGAGAAAGTATGGAAATAAGATTTTTCGAGGGTTTTAAGGAGAGAGAGTGGAAGAATACAAGGGTTTTAGTCAAAAGGGCTCAAAGGTATGAAAACTAGAGCTAGAGAGAGAAAATCATGCAAGCTCCATATCAAGCTTCCATGGAGGTTGGAAGCAACGTGAAAGAGAAGAAGGAGGAAGAAGAAGAAGTTGTTGGAAAATGGGAGAAGAAGTTGCTGGAAGAAAGATATTTATAGCCAATCTTATCCATTCCACTTAAATTACTAAAATGCCCTTCCACTAATGAACTTACTCTCCTCCAACCCTTTATGAAATCTTTTTACTCCTTTGACATCGGGATAAGGCCCATAATGGTCTAAACATGCTTGGGTTCATGAAAACCTAAAATTCTAACCCGAGGTGAAAAATGACCATTTTGCCCTTACCGTGAAAATCATCAAAATTTTTGTTTCCTTTTCATTTTACCCTTAATTTCACCATCCATTTATGCCTTAGGCCTACTTAAGCCATAATATTGATAAAAATCTTACTTTTATGAGCTTACTAAGGAAATGATGAAATTACCCCTGATCAGTGATATCGTGTATACTACCCTTTATGAGTCTATAAAGGTCATGGTCTCACACTTATCCAGATGAGTTTATACCAATACAAAATTTTTGAATTTGTACTAGAACTCCATTTTTTTGGGTTTTCATCTCTCTTTCCACTAATTTAGACTAATATTAAGTCAAGAATCATTAGGTCTTTATTAAGCTTGTAATGTATGGCTAGGATCAAGGTAAGATAAAGGTCATTAATGTGGCTCAAATCACCCTAAGCACATAATCATTCTAGGGCTTATGTAGAGCTCAATATTCATAATTTCCTTCTCCACATACACCATTTTTTTTCAACTCTTAAACTTTTCTTTGGTTCAACACTTTTTTTCATTGCAATTTTTACACCTCCAAACTCATTTCTTTCCATTGTAGGTAGTGGGGTGAATACTCAACATATTTTTGACTTTTTTTTTTTATCAATTTCACCTTTCTACCTTATTCAACATCTAGCTCCATACAAATCCTAAAATGATATACATATTTTGGAGTGAGAGATGCAAAATTGGAAATTTATTTATAGGCTAGACTAAACAATTATGTGTTTAAACAAAAAAAGAAGGAAAAATAAGGCTCAAAGGTGTATACTAGGGATAAAGTTTAACAAGGTTAGCTCGAAAGGCTCAAACGATCCAAAGATGAGTTAAACCATCTCCCTAACTAAGTATTACCTAGGATTTCACCTCGAGAGAGAATCAAGCAAATTCTAGAATTCATGACCTAATTCAAAATTCACATCAATATAAACTTTCTCTAAATATGCACAATAATTCAAAGTAAAGGATAAAGTGTTCAATATGTGGAAATCACATTCTACAATGACACTTAGCAAAAGAATTTAGCACAAACCAAAATTTATTTGCATTTATCAAAAGCTGAAAATACAAGACAACTAAGTTTCATCATTGGATAAGGAAATCATTGAAAAATTTGACACTACGTTTTCAATCCTCAAAGCTTCAAACAAGCATAATGAAAAGTAAACGACAAACAAACTTAAAATATGCATGGAAATATAAATAAAGTCTAAATTTTGCTAAAAAATCAACTTCCAGAAAAATAATTCTCCCCCCACCCCCAAAACTTTGATTAAACATTGTCTTTAATGTTAAAAATAGATAAAAAAAATTGGTGAAAGAATACTCCCTTAGTCGTTAAAGGACTCTGGAGAGGCTCTACTCCTCTTCTTTATCTTCATCTTCATCACCAATGCTTGTGGGAGGTTTTTTTTTTTTTTTGTTTTATTGCACAAAGAAAGTAAATAGAGATTAATGTAGAAATATAAATAAATAAAATAAAAATAAATGATCAAAAGAGAAAGTATGAGTTTTAAAAACTTAGGTTGCGTTCTAAGAAACGCTTCTTTATAATCAATAGCTTGACTATGTCACCCATTTTTGCACTACTTCACCCACAAAATATGGCTTGAGGCTTTGTCTATTGACCTTGAATGCTTCAATAACCTTGCTAAATCTCTATTACACCATAAGGATAGACCTTGACTACCTTGAAGATATTTGACCAACTTAGTTTAAGTCTCCATGGCAAAAGGTTGAGGCATGAACTAGAAAATACTACTTGCTATCCAACCTCAAAATCAAGATGAATGGAAAGAGGTGGATTAAGCTTGTGATGCCACTGCTTTCTTCTGAGATGTGGTGGTGGTGGTGGCTTTAACTCAAGATTTAGTGTTTGCTTAATTAAAGGTGGAGAAAAAGGCTCATTTTACCCAACTCATCAAATAAATCCACTCTATAGCAACTTTCTATAGAGGAATGATACTTAGTTGTATTGAATATATGAAACTCAACTTCTTCCTATCTAACTTTGAAAGTTATCTTGCCGTTTTTCACATCTATGATTGCTCCTATTGTAGCTAAAAATGGTCATCCCAAAATAAAAGGAATTTCAACATCTTCTTCCATCTCAAGCACAATGAAGTCCATTGGAATGTAAAGCTGCCCAACTTTTACCACAACATCCTCTATAATCCTAACGGGGTACTTGATTGATTTTTTTGCTAATTGCAAGGTAACTACAGTAGGTTGTGTTTCCTTAAGTCCAAGTTTTCTAGTAATAGACAATGGCATAATTGAAACACTAGCACCCAAATCACACAAAGCTTTAGAAAATTTAAAACTATTAATAGTGCAAGGGATGAAAAAACTCCCTAAATCCTTAAGCTTTGGTGGAAGCTTATTTTGGATTATATCACCACACTCCTTAGTAAGCGCAACTGTCTCAAAATCTTCCAATTTCCTTTTTTTGGACATAATTTTTTTAAGGAACTTTGCACAGGAAGGTATTTATGCCAAAGCATTTGCAAAAGGAATGTTAATGTGAAGTTGCTTGAAAACATTCAAGAACTTTTTAAATTGAGGAAATTATGTGAAATGATCATCCTCATAACCCCATTTCAGAAATAACCTTCAATATAAAGTTAACTGTTCTTACCCAATTTTAGTTATGAGATGACAAAAATACCCTTAAAACCATTTCAGACAAATTAAATGCTCACATTTTTTCTTTCCCACCATTTGTCTGCGATGATTCCTGATAACTCTACTATTTAGAGTTATTTTGACATATTTTAGGGCTTAAGTAGCGACTTCTTTGAGATTTTAAGTTTGAATTTGAGTAATTTAGGTGTTTTTCATAGTAAAGTTAGATTACATATTGATTAGTTTAATTTAAGTTATTTTAGCTTAATTTTATGTTATCTTATTTTAAATTATTTTAAGAGTGATTATTGTTGATTTCTTTTATTGCTTTTGTAGGACATTTCATGAAAATGGTTCTTTTGATAAAACTTCATGCAAGTATGGTGATGGCTTCATTCGTATATATTTCCATAGTTTAAGGATAACTTGAGCTATAGAACTCTAATTGATATGATTCTTGAACCATTAGAAAGTTAGGAGAAAGAGCTTCAACTTCGATATTTATCACTTCACCAATAGTGATTAGATGGTGGTCAAACTCCTTGATGAATTTGGAGCACTACAGTAGTCTACACAAACTAAACATGATGCAGTATTTTGCACATTGTTTTACATTAAAAAGTCCAAATGATGTGATTTATGGACCATTGGAAAGATAAGAGATAGAGATACAACTTTTCTATTTACCATTTTACCTAGTTCGGTCTAAAAAAAGGCAAAAATTGCATCACAAAATGAAGTAGTTCAATAAAGATAGAATAGAGGAGGGGCACCATAGTGCCACCTAAGGGTAGGGCATCGCGGCACCTAAGAGATAAGGCTGTGGTGCCAAACGACTTACCAAAAATCTATTTTTGATAAGATTTTGGAAGCTATGTCTTTTGGAGCTTATTTTAAAGGGCCTTTTTCAAAGGTTTTGAAGAAGGAGGCAGCAAGCAACTATTTTGGAGAAAAAGAGCCAAGAACAAAGCAAGAAAATAAGAGAATTTAAGAGAGAATTGAGCTCATAAAGATTCAATAATTAGTTTCTGTCTTTACTTTTTTGTTTCTTTTATTTTCTTTGACTTGGATTCATGGCTAAATTTCTTTGGATGTTGTTTTTATTAGTTATTATGTGCTAAATTATCTTTCTAGGATTGTGGTGGATTTCAACATGTAATCTGAACATTTGTTTCTCTTTTATTTACTATGAATGGGTATAGTTTTGCTTATTTAAATATGTTCTTAATGCTTTTGATTATTTGGCCAACAGTTAATTGATTTGTGAATCTAATTGAGACTCGACAGAGAGATTTTAGATTGGACTAAAGTTTAAATAGTGTATGTTTACGTCACTTAAGTGATTTGATTCGCAATTCGGGTAGACATATGCCAATTGCCATACATAGCCAAATTAGGACACTTACTTAATGAACCTTATTTAATTGATTACTACAGACATATAGTGACTTAATTAAGTTAGGTATTTATGCAAGCATCTTAATGGAGACTTGTACATAGCTTTGACTTCTAGGTTAGTAAAATCACCAATGAATGTAAATAATAAGAGAAGTTGGTATCAGATGTAGTGTTGAATGAGCCTATAATCCTAAACTTTAATATATTGCCTTTCTCAAGTAATTTTAATCTTTATTAGTTAATTTAGTGTTTATTTTAATTTTGTTTTAATTAATTTTTTGAAAAATTTTGATTACTTAAATAAGATTGATTTGTTCTAAGATTTTAGTACTTAATATAAATTTAGGAACAAATCTCTATGGGAATGATATTCTACTTCATCACTATATTACTTGTTTGATACATATACTTGCATGTGCAAAATTGACAACAAGTTTTTGGCGCCATTGCCAGGGATTTTTTTTCTTATTTATTTTGCTAATATTAATATTCACAGATTAATCTTAATTCAATTTTTTTAAAATTTCAGTTACTTTTGGTTAAGGTGATGAATTATTATAACTATCAATGGCCATTTGAACAATTTGAGCCAAGAAGGTTGCTGATTATTATGAATTGGCTATCAATGCTTTAATCGCCTAAGTAGATTGTAGTACCTCGTACTTTGAGATAGTGGCTAATAAAGCTTATCGGATGCCAATTGAGGTTGATTACTGAGTTAAAAGGGTAATTCAGAAGTGAGCCTGTGAAACTTCGACCTTCATAGACATATAACTAGAAGTAGACGTGACAACACTGACTAGGGGTAATTTCGTCATTTCTCTTGGTGAACTCCTACGAGTGGGTTTTTTTGATGTTATTAAGGCCTAAATAGGCCTAAGGCATAAATGAATAATGAAAATAAGGATAAAATAATGAAGGATATAGAAATAGTGATGACTCCGATAGTAGGGGTAAAATGGTCATTTTGCACCTTGAGTCGAAATTTTTAAGTTTATGAACTCGATTACTTCTAGACCATTATGGACTTTGTCTTAGTGTCTAAAGAGTAAAAAGTTGAACCAAAGGAAAGAAGAAGACAAAGTCACTTTATGGAGGGCATTTTGGTAAATTACATGAGAATTGGATAAACTTTAGATATAAATATCTAAAGCTCCAGTAACTTCCAGCAGCTTCCAACAATTTCTTCTTCTTCCCCAACTCTTCTTTCCATTTCACGTTTTTCTTCATCCTCCATGGGAAGGAACCTTGAAACTTCCATAGCTTTTTCAAGTTAATTCCAATTCTCATGCTTGTGAGCACTTTTCCATAGGGTTTTTCATGCTCCTTCACTTCTACACCTCAAGGACCCTCAAAAGTCTTTCCTCAATACTTTCTCTCACTAGTTAGAAGTTTAGAGAGAGAAAAAGAGGGATTTTCCATGATAGCTTGAGTATTCTTGAGAAGGAATTCAACTACAAACCCACCAAGGTGAGTAATGAATTAGGATTAATTTTAGGTTGTTGATAATGGCTAGTAATTGGAGTTGTGAGTTGTTTTAGTGTTGAGGTTTATTTATTTATTTCTAGTGATACTAGAGTAGAGAGAATAGATAGCTAATCAAAAGGTAATTGGAAGCTAGTTAGGAATAACAAGTAGAGCTTGATTTAAGAAATAACTTTTAGAAATGTATTTATGCAAATTGGGTTGGTAGTGATGTTGTGTGTTTGATAGGTTCTAACGAGGCCTCACATGTTCGTTTGAAGTAATAATTGAAGTTAGAATCGATTAAAGAATCAACAAGACCGGTGAGTGAATTTGCATTTCAAAATTTCTTTGGGAAATGTAATGTATTTGAATGAACATTTGAATGATTTTATCCAACTTTTCTTTAAAAATGTGTGCCGGGGAACAAGCCCGTGATAAAATGTTTTGATGTAGTGAAAAATGTGAAATGTGTAAAAGGATGAATCCATGTGCTTATATATTATGTTGGTTGGTATATATATGAATATCTGTTTTGTATTGATGAATAATGTTGTGTAATGATGTTGAAGTGTGCGAGTAGGGAGTGCACAAATGATGATGATAAAATGTGCGAGTAGGGAGTGCACACATGATGATGTTGAAGTGTGCGAGTAGGGAGTGCACACATGATGATGATATTGCATTGAGTTGAGTGTGGTGGGATGGTATGCATGATGATGTATGTATTTACAAATATATATATATATATATGTTATAGAAAGTTTATAAAAATAATTATGATTTTGTTGTGTGTTGGCATTGTTAATTGCTCCCAAATTGCTTTTCATTTCAACAAGAAAATGGCTTTTGATGTAACAAAACCCATTTCACTTAAAATGCTCTGTTTCTCGCTGCAGCAAGATTCATTTTTGCTACAGCGAGAAACTCTCGAGTTTTAGGGGTCACACTGGCCTGATTCTCGCTGTAGCGAGAAACTCTCAGGTTCTGGTGCAGTGTTTTCACTTCGAAGAAGATTTTGACCACCTTCCCTTATGAAATGGAAAAAGTGGTAAACATCAAACTTGTATCCCTACCTCTTAGTTTTCTAATGGTCTAAAAATCAGGTCAATTGGACTTCTTTAGTGGGAGATATACATGAAAAACTAAAATATATGCAAACTGAGATTGTTTCTCGCTACAGTGATAAACTTGCTGCCATGCTTACTACCTTGCTTGATTTTGACATATTTTTTACCCATTTAACTTCATGGATTGATCATGGGTTTTTGCAACACTATGAGGTTATTAATCAAAGTTTGCAACATATTCATGGATTGTTTTTGAAACAAGTGCATCATGATTTCCAAGTTCTCCTTATCGATTGCTTGTTCCTTTCTTATGTTCACTCATTGAGTTTTATACTCACGTTTTTAAGCTTCATGTTTTCAGATTCGAAGGTAGTTGGGACCTAGATTGAGTGTCCACGTATGCTCGTCTTCTTGATAGGTACTATGACATCTCAGTAGTTGTACCTTCACCCACGATAACTCCGCTGACGGTCATGAGTCTGTTACCTTTGAGCACGTATATGTAATGTAATCCGCTAGGATCCATGTTATAAGTCAAATATGTGTATTTGATTATTGATGCCATTATGAGTTGGCAAACGGGTGACATTATTTTGACATAATAAAATGGTGAGTATTAGGTCACTATAACATGCTACTGAAATATTTTTGGTTGAGAATTTCAATATGTGGTTTTAGAAATGACGGTTGGGATTAATTATCGGGATTGCATAAATAGGCTTGCTTGGGCTTAGTGGGCTATGCCCATTGGGCCCATGCACCGATCATAGCTTGGAATTTGGGGTGTGACATAGATGCTTTGTCTTAGAAAATTGACACTTGAGGTGTCAATTTTTTTCAAAGTCTTTGTGTGACATGCGAGCTTTGTGGAAATAGGCATTCAAGTGATTGTTGTCCAGCCTGTTATGAATCAATGCAATTTGATGGAAGCTTCAACGGGCGGCAAAACAATTCATACTCTAATAATTACAACCTAAGGTGGAATCACCCAAAATTTTCATGGAGTAATGATCAGGGTCCTACATATTCATCATAGCCTATTTTCCATAATGGTTTTCAGTTACAAGTTAGAACCCCTATACTTGAGAAGAAGCCAACTTTGGAAGAAATGTTAATGCAATACATGACCAAGAATAATGCATACATGGCAAATATGGATGCAATCATTCAGAGTAACGAAGCATCAATGAGAAATATTGGGACATATGTGAGTCAACTTATTCATGACATCAGCAATAGGCCTCAAGAAACTTTATCAAATGCCATTACGCCTAATCCTAGAAGAGAAGAATATGGTAAGCACCTTGATAAGGTAAATGGCATGAATATGGTAGATAATGGAGATAAAATACATCAAGATAATACTTCCAACAATCAAGTTCAAGATGAAGAAGTATCCACACCACCACACGTCAAGCCATATGTGCCTCCCATTTCGTTTTTAGATACAATTGATGAGTTACCTAAGGAAGTTATCGATAAGGAAAATCCAACGAAACTCCTCAAAGTTTGTTTGGTTTAAGATGAAACAACAAAGGACAAGAATGAAGAACTCACAAATGTTACACATGTTTTGAAGGCTACACCAAAAGTGCATTATTCAAGAAGAACTCAATTTAAGAAGTTGGGTAAAAGTCAACCTATTCCACCACATTGGGTTGACCAAGCACTAAATCTTGAGTTAAAGCCACCACAACCTCATCTTATAAGGAGGCTACTTTCACACCTCAAGCTTTTTCCATGCAAACTCAAACCTCCTTCAAGGGTGAATGAAGACCTCAAGCAAAAGGAATTTCACTAGGACATAAACTCTTAGAGTTAACACCTTCACGATAGAGATAAAGTTTAAAATAAAAAAGGAATATCACATGAAAATGAAGATGTATTGAAATATTATTCAATGTTAACGTTACCGCTAAGATGAAATGGATAAGGAGAAAAAGATATTATCCAAAATCCTCTAAATTGGATAATTAGCTTTTTGGGTATTTTATTTGTTACATTTCTTGTAATCATAAAAAAAGAACATGGTGTGTAACAACTTTTTTTTTCAACATGGCATGTAATAATATTTTTTTCAACACATGCACTTGAATATAAGGAGATTTCATTAAGGGCAATTTTGCTTAAAAATCTTTTCTTTTGGTTAAAAACAGTTAAAATTAAAAACAAGGTTATTTTTTAAAACACTTTTTCTTTTAGGGCTAAAAAATTATCCTTTTCAAATTGCTTATCTATTATCTTTTGCTTTAATGCTTGAGGAAAGGAGCAAGAGGCACATATGACTTGACTTATGGTTGTGTGGATACTTCCTTTGCTTATCTTCATCAATTATGGTGGTGTGGCTTGCTTGCTAGAAGTATCCTTTTGATCAACTCTATCTCACCATCTACTAGTTCTTTACCTTTTACATCATCAAGATGCTTACCACTTCTTAAAGAAATCGCATTGCATTGCTCTTTTCATTAACTTATAGGATTGGTCTTAGGGTTACTTGGTCAAGTTCTTTGAGGTTTGTATTGATGGAATTGGCAAGTTGACCCACTTATGTCTCAAGATTCCTGAGTGATGCTGCTTGACTCTGGATGATAGCATCATTCTTAGCCATATATTGCATGAACAACTCTTCCATAGATGAATTTTTCTCAAGCATAGGAGGTCTATGTAGTACCTCGTACTTTGAGGTGGTGGCTAATATTGCTTACCGACAGCTAATTGAGGTTGATTATCGAGTAAAAGGGGTAATTCAGAAGTGAACCTATGAAACCTCGACCTTTATAGACACATGACTAGAAGTAGACGCGATAAAATAGACTAGGGGTAATTTCGTCATTTTCTTTAGTGAGCCCCTAAAATTATGCTTTCAAACATTATTAAGGCTTAAGTAGGCCTAAGGCACAAATGAATGATGAAAATAAGGATAAGATGACAAAGAAAATAGAAATAACGATGATTTCCAAGGTAAGGGCAAAATGGTCATTTTGCATCTTGGGTCTAAATTTTTAAGTTTTCATGAACTTGAGTACTTTTAAACTATTATGGACTTTGTCTTAGTGTCCAAAGAGTAAAAAGTTGAACTAAAGGAAAGAAGAAGACAAAGTCACCTTATGGAGGGCATTTTGGTAAATTACATGAAAAATTGGATAAACTTTAGATATAAAAATCTAAAGCTCCAGCAATTTCCAGCAACTTCCAGCCATTTCTTATTCCCTTTCCATCTCACATGTCTTCATCTCCATGGGAGCCTCCCATAAAGCTTTCATAGCTCTCAAATTAACTTCAATTTACATGCGTTGGTGCACTTTTTCATAAAACCTTTAGTGCTCTTTCACTCTCCCACCTTAAAACCCTCAAAAGTATTTCTTCAGCACTTTCTCTCACTAGTTGGAAGTTTTAGAGAGAGAAAGAAAGACTTGCCACAGTAGCTTGAAAACTCTTGAAAAGGAGTTCAACTATAAGTCCACCAAGGTGAGAGATGAGTTAGGGTCGATTTTAGGTGGTTAGAGATGGCTAATAATTAGAATTGTGGGATATTATATTTTTTATGGTTATATTGTGTGTAATAGGTTCCAACGAGGCCTCACATGTTCGTTTGAAGCAATAATCGAAGTTAGAGTCAATTAAAGATTCAACAAATATCGATGAGTGAACTTGCATCAAAGTATTTTTGGGAAATACATATGTGTTGGGATGAAGCATTTAAATGGATTTACTTGGTTTTTCATTAAATTATGCATGGGAACAAGCCCTTGATAAAATGTTGTGATGTTGTGAAAATGTGAAATGTGTAAAAAGATGAATCCATGTGCTCCTATATTATGTTATTATGTATATATATGAATATATGTTGTGCATTGATGAATAATGTTGTGTGATGATGTTGAAGTGTGCGAGTAAGGAGTGCACACATGATGATGTTGAAGTGTGCAAGTAGGAAGTGCACACATGATGATGTTAGAGTGTGCGAGTAGGAAGTGCACACATGATGATGTTGAAGTGTGCGAGTAGGGAGTGCACATAACGATAAATGAAGTGGGGTGGTGTACGTGTTTATATATGTTTATATATGTATATGTTATAGAAAGTTTATGATTATAATATGTGATTGAAATGAATAATAAGAAACTTGATTATTGTCAATGTATTCACTTTGATGTGCAATATGGTAGGAATGGATTTTGTGGCATGTGAAAATCCCTTAATTTCATCTGCCCTGAATCTCGCTACAGCGAGAAACTCTCGGGTGGTGGGGGTACAAACCAGCCTTGTATCTCGCTGCAACAAAAATGGATTCTCGCTACAACGAGAAACTCTCGGGTGGTCCTAAACTTTTGGTGCAGTGATTCCACTTTGACAACGATTTGACCATCTTTCTGTCAGAACTGGGAAAAGTGGTAAACATAAAAGTTGTAGCCCAGCTTCTTATCTTTCTAATGATTAAAAAATCATGTCAATTGGACTTCTTTAGTTGGGGATATACTTGAAAAACTAAAACATATGCAAACTAAGATTGTTTCTCCCTGCAGCGAGAAACTTGCTGTCATGCTTGCTACCTTGCTTGATTTTGACATATTTTTCACCCATTTAACTTCATGGATTGATCATGGGTTTTTGAAACACTATGAGGTTATTAATTAAAGTTTGAAATGAGGGGTTTTTAGTAAGAAATTAAATCAAATTGCATTATTTTTGAAACAAGTGCATCATGATTTACAAGTTCTCCTCATCGATTGCTTGTTCCCTTCTTATGTTCACTCATTGAGTTTTATACTCACGTTTTTAAACATTGAGTTTTCAGATTCGGAGGCAGTTGGGACCTAGATTGAGTTATTCATGTATGCTCGCCTTCTTGGTAGGTACTATGGCATCTCAATAGCTGTACCTTCACCCACGGTCACTCCGTTGATAGTCAAGGGTTTGTTACCTGTGAACATGTATATGTAATGCAATATGCTTGTATCAATGTTATAAGTCAAATATGTGTATTTGATTACAGATTCCACTAGGAGTTGGCAAACGAGTGACATTATTTTGACATAATAAAATTGTAAGTATTGGGTCACTATAAAATGTTACTGAAATATTTTTAGTAGAGAATTACAATATGTGGTTTTAGAAATAATGGTTGGGAATGATGATCGGGATTGCATAAAAAGGCTTGCTTTGGCTTAGTGGGCTATGCCCATTGGGCCCATGCACCAGTCATGGCTCGGGATTTGGGCTGTGACAGTCTAGCTTATGGTGAAAAACTATGAAGGAAATTTAGCTTTGTTATTAAAGAGGATCCTTGATTGTTACCCCATAAAAAGTTAGGATGATTTCTCAAACTAAGATTGTAAATGTTGAAATATGGATTATCTTACTACCTATTAAAATTTCCAACAAATTATGTAGATTTAGGAGTAATAAGACACTGATCACTAAGATACTGATATCCATATAACTCACATGTTGAAAAAGGACTCTGAATAGCATTGACCCTCAATATTCTTAGTGAGAATAGCCAATTGTACAATCAACGCATTAATTGCTTTAAGCTCATAAACATTATTAACTTTCCTTGCACTTAATCTCTCAAATAACCATTGATAATTGTTGTAAGCCATCTCCTCTAATAAGTCATAAGTCTCATCAATTGATAAACTCATAAGTGAACCTTTTACTACAACATAAATGGTGGTTATAATTGGTCCATCATACCATTATATCAAGTTTGAACTTGTAGCTATTTAGGTTACGCATGGTGAGGATATCTCTTAAATAGATCCTTATACCTCTCCCAAGCCTCATATAATGATTCAAAATCAAATTGTGTAAAGAAGGTGATGTCATTCGACATCTTAGCTGGTGGAAAAAACTTAGCCAAGAACTTTTGAGCCAAATCATCCTAAGTACTAATGGAACTAGCTGGAAGTGAATTTAACTAACTCATTGCCTTGTCTTTTAGTGAAAACGAGAAAAGCCTTAATCTAATGGCATCATCAGAAACACCATTGGTCTTGAATGTATTGCAAATCTTCAAGAAATTCACAATATGTGCATTAGGATCATCATTCAGCAGTCCCCCAAACTGTACTGAAGTCTGAATCATCTGAATGATTGCTAGCTTAATCTTCAAGTTATTGGCTTGGATGGTTGTTCTACAGATGCTAGAATGAAGGCCTTGAATGAAAGGTACAACATATTCTCGCAAGAACTTGTTTTCTTTTTGTTGATCAGTCATTGTTTTGAATTGAGTTAAGCTTGTGAATTTTCTTTTTGAAGTTTTCAAAGAGTGTTTTTGATCTCAAGATTAAAAGGGACAATTTCCAAACTTTTCACTTTTCACATACAATGACCAAAAGTACTCGAAAACAAAGAAAAAGAAAGTTTGAATTAAGACTAAGATTGTTTGGTATTAATATTAACAAATAAAATTTGCATAAATAGTAGGTAATGATGCCAAAAGCTTTTTGTCGGATTTACCACACAAGTGCACGTATTGTTAACAAGTCATATAATAGAAAGTAAAGTTCATTCCCACAAAGAATTGCCTAAATCTTTTGTTAAATACTAAAATTAAAACAACTTAGTCTTATCTAAAGAACCAAATTTTAAAACTATTGAATATTAAATAAACTAAAACTAAAACTAGAACGAGAACTAAAAACAAAAATATCAATGTAATTAATTAATTAATCAACCAAAAGTCTAGAATGACAATATCCCCTTAATGTTTCATTTAAATCTCTTTTATTCCCTATTTGCTTACTGATAGGCTCAAGTTGTTAAACTAAAGTTCTCATTTATTTATAAGTCTCTTCTAATGTTCTTATAAAAATATCTTCCTTAACCAATTTACCATATTCATATGCAAATTAAAATCAAGAAAAACTCATTAAGCTTAGACTTTAATTATGGCTATATATGACATCGAAGTGTATTCTTACCTTACATGCGAAGCAAATCAATCATCTAATGCAATTGATATTGAACATATGCTATTTCATCCGTGGCTTACTCTAAACTCCCTCTTCCAATTCCGTTTAGATTTCCAAATCAATCTAATTAGTGGCCAAGCAATTAGATGCATTAAGAACAAGATTGAAATAAACAACTCAAACACTATCAATTATAAGTAAGAAAGAATATTAAAAATTCAAACTATGCATTAGGTTCAATTGCAATTCTAGATTAAAAACTTAGTTCAGCATAATTCATAAAAACATCATCCCAAAAAGAAATTTAACCATTAAAACTAAATAAGAAAGTATAAAGATAACAAAAAAAGAAAAAACTCTTAGATTTGTCAAGTTTTCGATTTGCAATCTTCTTTGCTTTCTTGCTAGCTTCAATGAGTCTTTTTCTTTAGAATAACCTCACTTAATTCTTGTTTAAATGTGCATCTGAAAGGAGAATTAAATAAAGCTCGAACTTTTGTCCAATTAGAAGTCCAAATGCACATAAATTCCTTATTTTCATTAAAGGTTGTGGCCATGGTGATAAGAGTACTTGACCACGAGCCTTCTTTTATTTTTTTCAATTTTCATGTTGATGGTTGCGGGCATGGGCAATTGATACCCACAGCCACAAGCCTTTTGGAGGTCTAAAGTGTGATGGTGTAGTCGGGGGGCCACAACCACAAAGTGGTGACGGTTATGGCCACGCACTATTCTGAATTTTGGCACAATTTTCTCCTACATCGAGGCTAAACTATACAAAGTGGTAAAGATAAAAATTGTACCTTTGTCTCTTAGAGTTTCAATGGTCCAAGAGTTACATTATTTGGACTTATGTTGTAGGAGATATGCTCATAATCCCACAACATGTACAGTGAAAATCTGCACCTAGAATGCACTCTCTTACTTCGATTAAAAGTCCTTCAACATAACACACCTACAAAAGCACAATTTAATCAATAGTAGCCATACTTAGAAAAATTAACATCTAATTTAGCCTAAAATAATCTAAATTCAGTTGACCCAACATAATTTGCTTAAATTAAAATAAATAGCTAGAAACACCTAAAATTTAAGATAAAACATAAGAACATAGCAAATTATTAACCAAAATTAAGACCAAATAACTTTATATCATAGAGTTATCATTTCTCCCCAAGATATTCTCTCCTTGATTTGAGGATACCAGCATATTTCATAAAGCCTTCTTCAAGACAGTGTGGGTGATGGGTTTGGACTCCACTGAGCTTGCCATCAATATTTTGGGTATTTGCCTTGTGCCTCCCTCAAATTGGTAGAGAGTGAAGCCCAACAAAGTTGACAGTATCAGTTCCTTGTTTGTTTCTATCAAGTATTGCCATCAGTTGATCAAATTGAGTTTGAGATAACACTATTGGATTTAGAACAATTTGCTATTGATTTGCTTGTTGTTGGGAATGCAAGTCCTTTTTTTCCCTTGCCAATTTAGTGGATATCCTACAAACTCAAAATAGTTTTCTTTTATGTGACCTATCTTCTTACAGTGTTCCATTTTGGCTTCTTGTCTAGATCTTAATTCCTCTCTCCAGCATATACTTTGAATGTTGCTACCTCTATAATTGGTTTTACCATTATCACTTTTTCTCAACTCAATAGAGAATAAGCTATTGGTAAAGTTGGTAATAAAACCTTATAAAGAATATTTGATCTTACAACAACATAGGAATCATTCAATTCCATTATAAACTTATGCAATTTTTCTTCTTCTTTTCTCCTGATAAAGACTCCACACATACAACTTTTACATCTGCATCCATGAGACTTGGAAAAACTTTCAAGTTGATCCCAAAGTCCTTTCATTTTTGTATAATAAGTTGAGATTTTCAATTCACCTTGTCCAGTATTGACTATTTCTCTTTTCAATTCTTAAATTCGTGGTACATAAAAAAAGTGGGAATACTAACCAAGATAAATCTAAGTAACGATATCCTACCACCTAAAGACAATAGTTTGGACTTCCACCCAATTAGATTTTATTCAACTCTATCAATGACTGGCTTCTAGAACAACATGGAATTGTGATTCACCCCCAATAAGAAGCCTAGCTATTGGATTGAAATTTTACTCACTTGGCAAACAATTTTCTGGCCCACCTTTCCACCGTCAAATTTTCCATTCCAATATTGATCAAATGGCTTTTTTGATAATTAATTTTCAGTCTCGAAACACTCTGAAAACATGTCAAAATCTTCCTAAGGACTAAAATATTTTCCAACTTTGGGAAATAGAACAAAATTGTATTATCTGCAAATTGAAGGTAGGAAATTCGCAGTCTTTGTCTACCAATTGCCACCTTTTCATTGACTCCTAACAATTAAGCCTTTTGAACTATACAACTTAACGCCTCAGTAGTGATATTGAACAAGAAAAGTGATAGGGGGCATCCTTACGTTAGGCCTCTTTGCATTCTGAACTATCTAGTTGGGGAGCCATTCATGAGAATAGAAATCATGGCAGTACTAATACATTCCTTGATCCATTTACACCATCTATCCCTAAACCCCATTTTCAACATGACCAAGTCAAGAAATTCGAACTTACACAGTCATAAACATTTCAAAGTTGATCTTAAACATAATTCCACTCCCATTAGTCTTTTTCAACACATGCACAACTTCACTAGGAATAAACACACAATCCATGATTTGTCTCCCTCAGATAAATACAAATTGATTTTCCTAATAATTTCAACCATCACCAACTTAAGACAGTTAGCCAAAGTTTTAGGCACTAGTATATACAAACTTTCGACCAAGCTAATAGGCCGTATGTAGTAATCCTAGTCGGATTTTGCACTTTTGGAACTAGGGTAATGAACAATGCGTTGATCCTTTTTTTTAATTTTCCACTTCTATAAAATTCAGCCATGAAGCTCATCACATCTTTTTTATCACTCCCCACTGTTTTTTAAAAACACCATACTAAAGCCATCCAGTTTTGGGGCTTATCCCTACTGTAACTTTTGACCATTTCCCAAATCTTTTGCTCTAAAAAGGGTCTTTCCAAAAATCTTACTAATTCAACCTTTAGCACTTTGAAATTACATCCCATATTCTTTAACTTGAGCACCTCTTTCCTATTATACTGATTCTAAAAAACAATAGCAATCTATTCTCTAATCTCTTTTAGATTGTCCATTTCCCTATTTTCTCCTTTAAATTTCTCAATCAGATTAGTTATTCTTCTTGCAAAGGTCAAATCATGGAAGTACTTGGTCTTGTAGTCTCTCTCTTTAACCTATCTACTTCTCGATTTTTAATCCACTCTCTTTTTTTAGTTCGAAATAGCCCTAATGTTCAGCTCTTTTTTCCATAATCTTCTTTCTTCTTCCATCAACCTCTCCATTCTGTTTCCACTTAAAGTGAAGCCTTTTCAATTCCAATTCTACCACCTGAATTCTTTTCTGTGTGCATCCCATTTCCTTAGCATGCCATTCCTTTATTACGATCTTTATCTTCCCAAACTTTTCCCATAGACACACATTGTCTTTAGACATACCCGTGATGTTTCCCAATAATCTAAGACAATCTACTAAAAGATTTTTTAATCTAGCCAGAAGTTTAACATTTTAAATTACTTGGGACCTTAGTCGAAAAAAGCCAACCTCAACATAATTGGGTTGTGGTCAAACAGAGAGCTTGGAAGATAACTTTGAATAGCCCATACTCATACTGCATCCATTCCACCCTTAACAAAAATCGATCAAGCCTGCTATAGACCTTTCCATCTTTGTACCTGCACCAAGTGTAACTATTTCCTGCCATCTCTAAATCTAGTAGACCATTGTTCTCAATAAAATCACCAAAAGATGTTTTCGTCCTTCCTATTCTCCCTTTGCCAATTTTACCCTTTTTATTTCTCATTGTGTTAAAGTCCCTTCCCAAGCACCATTCCATTTCCCTGGAAGCCATGATTTCACTAAGCTCTTCTTAGAGTTTCATTTTTGCATCACAATCATTCGAGCTATAAACATTGATAAAACCATAATTTTTCTCCACACTTCACACTTTGCAAATTTAACAATATAATGCCTTCTTACCCTCAACTCTTCCAACTCCAAAAAGTATTTTTTCCATAAACTTACCAATCCCCTAGATTTTCCCACTAATGCCACACTTCTTCCACTAATTATTTCTACTTTTACACCCCACAGTTTTCCAAAATTGTTAATGCTACAATTTTGCATCTTAGTTTCTTGAAGCATAATCATGTTTGATTTTTGCCCTATGATTATTTTTCTATTGCATTTTTCTTCTCACTTCTACCTAATCTTTTAACATTCCAAGAGCTAATAATCATAAAAGTTGGTATCTCACCTTAGGTCTGTCAATCATCTCCCTCTTTAAGCTACTATGATCGCTGCTTATTCCTTCCTTCTCTATAGTAGTTAACACCTTTAAGACTTCATCTCTGCATCTATCGTAATCCAGATCTAGCTTCTTACTTATTTCTCAAGTGAACCTAGCTTCTTGTTCCCTAATAACCAAAGCTTCACCATCATCTTTTCCAGAGACAAATGCCTCTTTCAATTCATCACTAAGATTTCTTCCTTCTTCTAGAAATTCCCTACACTCTCTTCTAACCAATCTCCTCCTTCTAGTTGTGGATCTTGTTTCCTTCTTCTTTTCTTTCTGCACTCCTTTTAACTCACTCAAAAATGTTGTGTTACTCTTGTTATTGACTTTTCCCTTATTATTTTTAATAATAATAAGCCAACAAACCACAACCTAGATTTGTCTTTTGTTTTCCCTTGTCTTTACCATTCTTTGTCATCCCGTTCCTCGTTATCACTTTACTTTTAGTTTTCCCTTTTGCTCTATCCCCTTCAATCTAATTCTGCACCTGCATACTTTTGTCTGTTTCACCTTTTGACATTCCAGAGCTAAATCATTTTTCCGGTAACCTTCTAAAACCTCTTTCGTTCCTTTGATACCACTAATCCAACAATATTTTCCCTTTCCTAAGACTTTCAATTTCCTTCCTTTCTTTTGATACAACTTTCATAGCCCCATCCCTATCTTTTCAAGAGATTCTGTACCTTCTTTTGGGTTCACACTTTCTTTAAAGTCCAGCCCATTTTTTACTGATGTGGCCTTTTCAGAGTTGTTTCCCCGTAGGTTTCGTAACTCTTTTCAATGTTTCTTTTCTTCGTTGCCTTTTCCATTTTCAACTGCCCTCATCCTAATAGACTACTAGGCTCGTCTATCTTATCTAATTCTTCATTAACCCCCAAGTCCCCATTTGACTGACTTCCATTCCCATTTGGCACAATTAATTTTTCTTTCCCTTTGTCTTTTCTCCGACCCAAATTTAAGTCCATAGGAGGCCTTACTTCTAGATGCTTGTATGCCCTCTTGCATCTAGACTTCCCACTCCTTTTTCCACTCTTGTGGCATTCTCTCGAAATGTCCTTCACCTAGTTAGATCTGAAAATTGAATTTGCCTCTACACTTGTTTTAGATTGAAAAGACGAAACCCCCTCATTTCATACCTCTTTCACATTTTGTGCCATCATTTTCAAAAGAGGTGCCCTTACCTTTTTCCTCATTCATCCATTCACCATTAGAGATTGGTTTCCCATTTTCTAACCACCCTTTTTCCCCTTCATCATACAATGTAAAGCTAAATGAATCTTAGACCCTTGGAATAACGTCACTTTGTTTGATTTGCGTGATGAAGGCTCTAACATAATAGTCTTTCCTATTCACCCTTATCGAAGTAAAATCCAAGATGTTTCTCAAGGGTTTAACTTCCATTACGATTATGGCAAAATTGAACCTCCATCTTTCCATCTTGTCTTAGTCAACTTTCAAATATTTCCCCTAAACATTTCCAATTACCCAAAAGTAGTCCTTATGCCATGTGTGGAGTGGAATTTCTTCGACTTCACCCACACATTATACATAATGTCTTTTGACCCAACATAGTAAGTGGATAATGAGAAATACCAGGGTTTAAATAAATCTTAATATTGATTTAGTAGGATTTCCATTTCATCTTTGTCTTCGAAGGTGACTAGAGCAAACATGCCTCTTATAAGGCAAACTTAGGCACTAATTCCTTCAAGCTGCATTAAGCTACAATTAATTGGGCTCCTCAGTTGTCCCTACGCACTACTCCCTAACCATTTAAGCTCGCCTTTGACTATGACCACCCTGCTCACCTTTCCTTTCACTACTTCTTTACCCGTTCCTTCTCCCTATAGCCTAACTTTTTTACATTTTGACTCATCGGATTTCACCAATCCTGTTGGAGTTGTACTGATACTATTGGTCAACTTTTCTTTCCCTGATTCATCATTATTGTTATCAATCAACATTTATTTATATGATCTCCCCTAACAGGTCATTCATCTTCCCACTCCTCTATCATTAATACCATCATTCCTCATTGCTTATAAAATCCAAGGTTTGTCCATTTCAGCCACCTAAATCCTTCTCCTGTAGATTCTTCTATCATGATTGAGTTGGATTGCTCTTCTCAATTTACTTGCCTCCCTGTATCTTATGAAAGCATATTTTGTCTCAATATCCTTGTGTTGTCTTGGAAAGAACACATCCACCACAACTCCATACTCATCAAAGCAATTCTTCAAGACCTTAAATTCCACTTCCTTGCTCAAATTCCCTTTAAAATCTGAGTAAAGCCTATTTCTCCACGTCTATACTCCCCACAAATCCTCCCTTTCTCCACTAGATGCTACCCTTCAATCATTCTTACTCTCTCTTTCCCTTCCAAACTCTCTAGGTCTCTTTCTCTCATGTTGCTAATAGATAAAAGTCGTAAAATTAATTAACAAGCATTAATCATAAGTTGCATGAATAACTAAAATCTCAAAGGAAAAACAATACAAAGCCTAGCAAGCTAACTAAGGCTTTTTCATAAACATATATAGAAGCCATAAAGCATGCATGCAATCAATTAAAGCCGACACCAGTATTTTTATACACTCAATGCCAGTCTCATTTTGGTTGATTAAGGACCATACGTAAATAACAAATTCAAATAATTCTAAATGCCTAAAGCTAAAATTACATCCCAAAGCTTAAAGACATTAGATTGCCATCCGTACAGCAATATCGGCCAAATAATTTGGACAAGGCAATCGAGATGAAACTGACTTTCTTTTAGCCTAGCTATTGAGCTAGGAATCAACAAAACAACCTTTTTTCTGACTAATTAGATTTCTCTACCTCTCACCAATAACCAAACCCTTAAGTAAGCTTTTTAAACATTCGAGGTCATATTCAGGGATTGCTTTACGTTTCCCTTTTCTTTCATTAAACTTTCCAATTATGGTTATTCATTTTAAGACTGCATAAATTGACTGGTTAGAGATTTCTAATAAAAATGAATAATTATAATTTTATTTTTATATGAAAACATTTTACAAAGCGTCTATAAAAGATGACAAATGGAGAAGGGAGCTAAAAAGAGGAAAAGTGGTAGAACATGCAAGGCAATTCATGAATGCTGGATGGGGAGGTAGATGATAAATATGGAATAAGTGAAACATTGGTGTCAGATGGTGATATCAGGCATAGGAACCAAGGTCCTATGGAAGGAAGTGGAAACAACATGGAACGTAAGCCAGCTATTGGGATTAGCGTGTTGGGCAGATAAAGATATTATGGTAAGCATTTTTATTGAGGTAATAAGGTATATTTACCATTGAGGTAAGTACGTGCTTTGTGTTAATTCTCTTATTGATGATATTCTTGTCTTGGAATATCAGGGGGTTTGGGAAGGGTGAGAAAAATAAGGTTAATTAGTAAGGTGATAAAGAAGAAAGCTATACGATGGCTAGTCAAATATGGCTTTCATTCAGGAAAATAAGATAAAAAAAAGTTGCCATAAGCTTGCATGAGAGTCTATCGAGAAGAGATAAAGTGTGCAGGTACACAATGCTTGCATAAGGGAAGCACAAGAAGCATTATATCCATGTGGCAAGATGATTTTTTCAATGTAAAGGAAATTAAGGAGGACACAAATTACATCATCTTTATAGAAAAGATAAAGAAAACCAATATCAAATGTGGGTTTGGAAATGTGTATGCATTCAATGAGGAAGGAAGTTGGAAAACGTTATGGGACAAACTCGGGGAAACAATAATTGAAACAAACTATCCATGGTGCACTCTTAGAGGGGCATATTTCAACTTTGTGAAAAATGAAAAGGAAAGAATAGGAATGGGGGATGTGTGGAGGGTAACAGCACAATATGAAGAATTCATAAATGATTTTGGGCAAATTGACGTACCACTAATGAGAAATAGGTTCACTTAGAATAGTAATAGTAAGGTGCTTTCATTCAATAGGCTCTATCACTTTTTGATAAATGGTAAAATCCTTGAGGAAATGGGGGTTGTAATTCAAACATGTTTTCTAAGTTTAATATCCAACCATAATCCATTTGTGTTCGGATAAGAGACCACAATTAGGGACCTAGACCTTTTAAGCTTTTTAACTATTGGCTAGAAGAAAGGAGCTTTCAAAAACTTGTGAAGTAGAAACAGGGAAGAGATAAGGGTAGGACAACAAGGAAAAAAAAGATTTGGGAAAATTTGAGAGAGTTAAAAAGCAGTATTAAGGAATGGTAGAGGGGACAAATAGGGGACACACATATGAAACTTAAGAAATAAAAGAAAGAGTTATCAGAAAAATGTAAGGAATGGTGAGAAAACTTAAAGGACAATTTAGTTATACAAGATGCAGAGGCAAAAAAGTAACCTTATGGCAACTTTATAAAGTGGAGGAGAGAGAGTGGTTATAAAAATTAAGGATTAAATGGATAGTAGAGGGGGATAAGAACAGTAGGATATGAAACAATTTTATAGACAACATCAATGTAGCTAATGTTTCATTGGGAGACCCGAAGGATATCAAAGGAGCAGTAGATAAACATTTTGACCAGCTCTATGAGCTAAGGGGAATGGTTGCTTTGAGAAATATGTTAGAAAGATAAGCTTAAAGTAAAACTAGCAAGAAGAGAGGTGAATTGATTGTTAAATAAAAATTTTCCTTTTTTCGAAAATCAAATAAGTATGAAAGAATGAAACAGTAAATAGAGTATAAGCTAAATGAGTAAAGAACAAAAAAATAAAAAGCACTCAGAAGACTTTTATAGAGGTTCGGCCTTCCAATGCCTACATCCTCTCTTTTGATAGCTTAAGGAGTTTGAATCAACTATCAGCTTGCCTTTTCAATAGGGTCAGGCATAATCTTTACGACATGCCTTTTGTAGGATCAAGTGTAACCTCTACAACATGGCTTTTATAGGATCAGGCGTAATCTCTACAAAAGTACTACTTTTTTCAAGTTGAAGCACAACCTTTACATAAGATAAAGCCTTTTAAAGGATTAGGCAAAATCCCTCTACCTTTTACTTGGAGGTATAACCAATAAAATAGTGGATTCTAGTGAATCACCAACTCAAAACCTCTAAAAAGGTTGATAAAGAAGTTTAGGACCATAAAGGTAAAAGCTTTCTTAAAGATATGGATGATCAAAGAAGGTTTAAGCTAAAAAAAGATCAGTTGAAGAATAAAGATGTTATCTTTAGGTTCTTCGTTTGCTTAAAGGTGGAAACCTTTTGCTCACAACTATTTTTTTCCACTCTTTTCTTCTTCAAAGATGATTGAAATTCTTTCAAATTCCTCTTATCTTCTTACTTTAACATCTTTAAGATAGATATTTATAGCCTTTGTAATTTTTCCTCCATTGGAATGAAATTTGAATAATTTCTTGTACATTCCAACCAACTTATAAAATTCTATTGCATCTATATAATCGATTCTTTGTTGTTGAGTTGTCAGTTGTTCACAAAGTCTATAGCTTTCTATCTTTGGAGAACCAATTCTTCTATGTTGTTGTGTTGGTTCTTTTATAATTGGTTCAAAGGTGACACCTTGGCAATCTTGGAGAATCGATTTGTTTGCCTCAAGGTGTTAGTTTACACTATGGTCTGGCATCAAAATTTGAATTTAAACTTGATTTTTGCCACCCCACTTTTTCCAGTTGTGCCATGTCTTTCTTGGTCACCAAGTTTTTGAGTTATACTTTTTGTCCTTCAAGAATCAACATCTTCTTCATGTAGAATCGATTTTTTCTTTTTTGCTTATTTCATTTTGCATTTTATCTCTCAAGAATCAATTCTTTGTCTCTAAGGTTTCAGTTCTTCACAAATCTTTAAACTTCTGTCTTTCAAGAACTAACTTTTTCTTTTCTCAGAATCGATTTTTCACTATTGATCCTTACTTGAGGACTAACTTCTTCTTTTCCAGAATCGATTCTTCTTGTGTTGTCGATTTTGCATACGCAAGTTTATATATCGAACAAGTAATATAGACAATAAGTCCAGAATTGTATCCCACAGAGATTTATTCCTAAATCTTCACTAAGTATTAAAATTATGACAAACTAATCTTATTCAAGTAACTAATTTTTTTACAAAAATAATTAAAACTAAATTAAAGCAAACACTAAATTAATTAACAAAAACTAAAAAGTCACTTGAGAAAGATCATAAATTAAAACCTAGGATTATGGATTCATTCAACACTTCATATAACACCAGTTTTTCTTATTATTTACTTTCATGGGTGGTTTTACTAACCTAGAATCTAAAACTATGTACAAGTCTCTGTCGAGATGCTTGCACAAATACCTAACTTATTTAGGTCACTATATGTCTATAGTAATCAATTAAATAAGGTTCATTAAGCTACTGTTTTAATTTAGATATATATGGCAATTAACGTATGTCTACCTGAATTGCGAATTAGATCATTTAAGTGACGTGAACATACATTATTCAAATAGTAATCTAATCTAAAATCTCTTTGTCAAGTCTTAATTAGATTCACAAATTAGTTAATTGTTGATTAAGCAATTAAAAACATTAAGAACATATTTGAATAAGCAAACTATATCCATTCATAGTAAATAAAAGAGAAATAAATATGTAGACTACATTTTGAAATGCAATCATAATCCTAGAAAAGCAAATTTGTTCATAATATTCAAATAAAACATCATCCAAAGAAATTTAATCATGAAAATAAGTCAAAGAAAGAAACTAATGTTGAAGCTTTTGATCTTATATCTTTCTCAATCTATCTTTCTTTCTTGCTTTGTTTTTAGCTTCTTTTCTTCATAATAGTTACTTGTTGTCTTCTTCTCGAAACCTTTGAAAAAGGCCCATTAAATAGCCTCTTAAAGCTCTAACTTCCAATATCTAGTAAGATATTTATTTTTGGAAAAACTTCTTGAGCGCCACAACTCTCAATAGTGAGAGTCATAACTTTCACTTCTTTGGAATGTTACCCATGCTATATTCCTCTTTAGCACCGTGGCTCTGACTTCTCTATTTTGACTACTTCCCTTCTAATGGAGTACTTCCACTTTGACAAGAATTTCAACCATCTATTTATTAGAACTTGGCAAAATGGTAAACACCAAAGTTGTAGCCTTGTCCCGTAGCTTTAAAATGGTCCAAAAATCACATCATTTGAACTTTGTAGCTTAAGTTATCCTCAAAATACTACAGCATATATGAATAAAGCCGTCAGCACACTTGCACATATTTTCAAATGAACCTTTTTTATCAAATTTGCTACAAAAGCAATAAGAGATATCAATAATAACTATTCTGAAAGTAATTTAAAACAAAATAACATAAAATTAAACTAAATTAAACTAAATCAAACTAATCAACATATAATCTAACTAAACTAAGAAAAACACCTAAACTACTCAAATGCAAACCTTAAATCTCAAAGACTTAGCTACTTAAGCCCCTAAAATGTGTCAAAATAACTCTATATAATAAAGTTATCATTCTGTAATCAAAGAAATAATTTTTCAAAGACTTAACTATTTTTTTTAAGAACTCGATTCTTAGGTTGGCACTTTGAACTTTAAAACCAAGAGGTCTTTGAGAAAATTAAGAGTTACTTCTTTAAGTTCAAGAGTATGATCATTCATATTTAAAACATGTTCAACCAATCAAAACATTTCAATATATTTTTCTTTTATGTTTAGTTTTAACACTTCTCTGAGGATTTTTTTTCATATTCAAAAATATATTTCATTCATTTTCAAAGCTCATTGACTTAAATTAATTTTGTCATGGCAGAACAAGAATAAAGCTAACAAAATATAAAAGGAAATTTCAAAAAGTTGGAGGAAGAGTCAATGATCTCTTTGGAAAGACCTTTCATTAAGGAAAAAGTGTGGGAGACAATTCAAACTTGTCATGGAAATAAAGCACTAGGCTTAGAGGGTTACAACCTTAACTTCTTCAAAAGTCAATGGCAAGTGGTGAAAGAACAAGTCATGAAGTTTATGAATGAGTTTTATAATATTGAAAAATTAGGGAAACGGTTGAACTCATCATTTGTCTTCCTTATTCCAAAGATTTCTAACCAAACCATTGTAAATGAGTTTAAACATCAGCTTGTTAAGGATGTTGTACAAGATTGTGGACAAGCTACTTGCAAATTATTTAATACTTGTAATCAGGGAGGTTATAGGTAGGAATCAATTTGCCTTCACTAAAAGGAAACAACAGCTATATTGTGCTGTAATAGCTAATAAGTTGATTAATTCAATGAAAATAGGGTAACAAAGGGGCTTAGTTTTTAAGGTTGATTTCGGAAAGGCCTATGACAACGTGGAGTGAAAATTTTCAAATCTCATAATGGAGGAAATGGGTTTTAGAGTGACATGCAAAGCTTAGGTAAAAGAATGTTTTAGCACTACAATAATTTTAGTACAAGTCAATGGGGCAACCACAAAGCAATTTAAGATGAGGAGAGGCCAAGGTAAGGGTGTCCAATCTCCTCTTTTCTCTTCTATATGGTAGGTGAAACTTTTAGTCGCATGATTTGTAAGGTAAAAGAAAAAAATTTAGTGGAGGGTGTGGAGATTGATAAGAACAAAATGATGATCTCGCATCTACAATTTGCAGACAATTTAATAATATTATGTAAACAAAAGCTTCAAAATTTGAGGGATGTGATGAGGATATTAAGACGCTTCCAAGTAATATTGGGTCTTAGAATTAACTTTTAAAATAGCAGTTTAATGGGAATTGGTGTGGATATGAGTGTGGTTGGGAGATGGATGAAAGGCAAAGATAATTTCATGCAAAATGGGATAATTACCCTCTGCCTACCTAGGGCTACCATTAGGTGCGAACCAAAATTCATTAAGAATATGGGAACCGGTTGTGAAAAGATTTGAGACAAGGTTGGTGAGGTAGAAGTCAAAATTACTATCTTTAGGATAGTATGTTACCCTTATTAGATCGATTCCCAATATTCCTTATGTCCCTTTTTCAAATACCTCACAATGTAGAAAAAGGATTTTGAAAGGATCTAAAGGAGGTTTTTGTGGAGTGATACAGAAAAGAAAAAAAAAATCCATTATGTGGAGTGAAGTAAAGTGCTCACTTTAAAGTGGGGGCTTGGATTAGTGGACCTTGAATTAAAAAATATTGCATTACTAAACAAATGGTTATGAAGGTATGGGGAATAGAAAGGGAGTTTGTGGAGGGAAATGATTGATAAAAAATGGAATCGACCCTCTCAGCTTATTACCTCAATGGAGTGCAAATAGGAAAATGTCTGAAGTATGAAAAAACATCACTAAACCTCTTTCCCTTACTAAACATTTTTTCTGGCAAGTTAAGTCCAACATGTGAATGTCGGTGGTGATTAAAGAAACATCAAATTCTTGGGAGGATGAATGGGTTAAGGGAATGGTGTTGAAAGAAGCTTTTTTTAGAATTAATTCATTAGCAACAAAATGGGGAGACTTAAAGAGTTTGGATAGCATGTTGATGATATATGAGTGTGGTGCATTAATATGTGCATGCAATTATTTGGATGGGAATAAGGGTATTAGGCAAACATGATGACAGTGCTTATGGATTGTCCAATCTATGAGAGGCTTAAGGATGAGGTCTGTTAGTAATGTTAGCTCAATGAATCAAGTGACACAAGAATGTTCAAAAGGAAAGTGAATTGGACTTTGAAAAAGTCTTGAAAATTAAGGAACAAGGAGCTGTAGTCAACTATAGTTATTTTATAGTCGATCCTAAACCAGAAAGCTTTTTTTTCAAATCTTAAGAGGAGGTTCCAAAAAGATTTTAATGAATAAGCAAATCTTAAGAAATTTAACTCAATCAAGTATAGGCAAATGATCAGTTTTAAAATTTCTCAAAACATTTTTTCAAGTAAATTAAACAATAACAACTTAAGAAAAACATTTCAAGTGAAAAACTAAATGCTTTTCAAAGATAAAATTTTCTATTTGTGTTGAGTAACAAGGCTAGTGATTTTCTCAAATAAATTCCCAACAATAAACCACAAAGCAAATATGAAAATCAAAACAACAATGAAAAGTAAGGACACAAGTATTTTTATAGTGGCTCAACTTTCTCAAATGCCTAAATCCACTCCCTTAGCTCACTAAGGAATTTTTAATCCACTAAAAAGGGTTCTTGCTTTTTAATGGCATCAAGCAATAACCCTCACAACAGCTTTTTCATGGGATCAAGCGACAACCCCACCCTTACACCGATTTTTTTACAAGATCAAGTGATAACCCTTACAATGGTTTTTAACAGGCTCAACCATAAACCCACACTAACTTTTCAAGAGTGAGTTAGAACCATTACAAGAGTAAAAAGAGTGCATCTTTTTCTTTAAAGAAAAAGCATATAGCAAGAGTGCCTCTAAGAGGTGGATTTTGCTAGGTAAGTACAATGTTGGATGCGTATGATGTGTACAAAGATGCATTTAAAGAATAGGATAAAAGGCAAAAAGAATTTGGAGCTTAAAAATAGCTTAAAAGCAAAGTGGAAGAATGTGTATTGCTTGCTCTAGCTTAGTTTTTTTTCTTTCTTCGATTTTTATTCATAGGATTTGATGCTTAAGTATTTGATGATTTTCTCCACTCTTCCAACCTTTAAAAGGTGTTAGAGAAGTCCGTTTTATGCTTGGAAAAAGTTTAGAGCCATTGAGGATGAGTTTAGCAAGAAACTAGCTGTTTGTCTTTTAAAATCTATGTACAACAATCATTTGGCCTTGGGTAGTCGACTATAAGAGCTTGAAGGTCGACTAAGGCTTCTCAAATCTTTGATTCTTGCATGTACTCTATCTCAAGGTCGACTATAGCTTCGTTAAAGTAGACTATGGCTTCTTAAATCTTGAATTATGCATGTAATCTATCTTAGAGTCGACTATGGCTTCATATAGTCATAATTTTTCATCTAACTTGAAACATGGTCGACTATAAAGCTTAAAGGGTTGACTATATCTTATTTACTTTATAATTCTTTGACCAACTGCCATAAGGTTTACTATGCTTGCTCTAAGGTCAACTCTTGCTTTCGGATCTTCAGTTTCTTCATCAATTCACATGTAACATTGGCCATGTCTTCCTTGTAATCAATTGTTGAGTTGAGAATAAAAATCATGGCTTGAAAACAACCTTGGTGTTGTGAAGATCAAACATCTTTGAATGCCTGGTGATAAATTTCACCATTTCTGATCCTATCTTTTAATTTTAATATCTTAAAGATGGATGTTGGAGAGATTAAGAGTACTCATACAACTAAATCATACAAGCTTGTAACTTTAAGAATTCATACAATTAAAACAATCAAGCTTTTAATTGTGTAAGAACAAATATATGAGTTAAATCATTTCAAGAACTTGTTAAGGATTTCTCAAATAATGTTCTAGCAAATTTGACCATTTTGTCATAATCAAAACCATAAGCATTATAAAGCTAACAAGGTCATATGGAAAAGGTCTTCGAATGGAAAATACTCTATGAGATCCTTCTACCGAAAACTGTTGAAGAATAATAGCAGAGGAGTAAAAGAACAGAAATCATTATGGTCTAACCTTGTACCATATAAGGTGGAGACATTTTACTAGTAGCTTCTACATGAAAAAGTTACAATCAAGATAGAGCTGATCAAACGGGGTCTCATCAATTGTAATGCTGCAATCTGTTTCTTGTGTAACTACTTACTTAAAATTGTAAGTCATCTTTTCATTCATTGTAATGAGTCTTGGAAAATATGGTCTTTGTGGTGTGATGAGTAAAGTTTGAAATAGGTTGCCCCAAAGTGCATTAAAATGTCCTTCTTAGCTTGGAGCCTGATGATAGGTTGCAAGGGTGAAGTTAGAATATGGAGGATGGCTTTTTATGCTATCATTTGGCCTTTGTGGCTTTACAAGAATGACATGGTGTTTTAGGGGAAGAGTTGTGATCCAAAACTGGTTTTTAAGCTCACCAAATTAAGAGTGGCAACATGTGTAAGTGTTAAATTTCTTGTGGAATATGCCTTAATCATGTATACTTATAGGTTTCCCATAGAGGGTGTGGCAATTCGAAAAAAGACCAAGGGCAAAAGAGAGATGGAATAGAAGAAACCAGAAAAGGGATAAGTTAAGTTTAATGTCGATGGGCCAACCCAGGAAAGTTCAAGAGAGGCAGAGATAAAAGGTGCAATGAAGGATTGTAATGTCAAGGTCAGAATTTTGTTTTATAAGTCAATTTGAATTTAGGATGCCAACTTAGTTGAGATAGTGGCAATCCATGAGGCTTTCTTGATCTTTTCAACTTCTAAGAGGGTTTCAAACTACACATTGATAATAAAAAGTTATTCACACAATGCTCTCAAGTGGGTTGAACAACCAGCGGAAGCCCATTAGCAGTTTATAAAGTGGATTCTCCAAATTAAAAAGTTGAAAACTAAGGTCCAAAGATGGAAGATCAAACACATATGGGGATAACTCTATGTGATAACTTTATTACATAGAGTTATCTTGTCATATTTTAGGTGCTAAAATGGCTAAGTTATTAAGTTTTAGGTATAGTTTAAGTTGTTTTAGTGGTTTTTCTTTAATTTAATAAAAGCATGTCGAGTCAATTTAATTTCAGTTATTTTAGTTCATTTATGTGTTAAAATTTTTAGTTTTAGTTGCTATTGATTTAGTTCCTTGTTTTGAAGGTTTACAAATGAAAAAGGCTGAAGCGACAATGAATTGTGTAAGGATGGATGGGTGTAGATGTATGCTGAACATGCTACATGTTTTGAGCACAACTCAAGTAACAAATGCCCAATTGTCATGATTTTTGAACCACCGGTAGGCTATGTGAAAGAACTACAACTTTCATGTTCATCACTTTAACTAGTTATGACCAAATCATGGCCAAAACCACATTGGAAGTGATTGAACTATAGTAGAGACAGACTGAAGCTAAAAGGAGCAGGGAATCAATACAACAAGGCACCATGATCCGCGCACAATCCCAATCAGCCCAGTAAGCTAAGGGACAGAAGCTTTAACGTAACGACACCATGGAGTAAGCGTTGTGGTACCACCCTAGCTAGCAAATGTGTGTGAAGACAGCAACATTTGTTGTTCCAGATGTTTTTCCTATGTATTTTATATCATCTTCAATATTATCAAGCCACGCATCCTACAATAAATTCATGTGGTAGTCAATAGAAGTTTTGATATAATAATTTAGAAGCTTCAGGTTGAAAAGATAATTTACCTTGATTTCATTGTTATTGACATATTCAACAAAGTTTCCATTTGCGTCAAAGTATCCTTTTTCTCTTTCTTTGCTTAGATTGAAAGGTTCTATTCAAATACCATCATCAACAAAATTCTCATTATCTTGTCAAAAGAATTCCCCATCATTGGCGATCCTTTTTGAACCAATTATTAAGGAATATGGCAGTCATCTTGATTGCAAAAAATGCTGAGATTACACACAATTAATATTTGATATCAAAGTGAGAAAGATGGTATAACCAGAAAAATGCAAAAAATATAACTTGTTTTATCTTCTACAGTACAATGAAACAATGTCTAAGTGTTTCTACGAAATTGGAATACCTGAGATGCAATACCTAACTTCAGACCAGATATCATAGTCAGGAGGAATAGCAAAAGAGCTATCAGATATTGCAAAGGTGTAGCTGGCCTAAGTTTAGAAACCTCTTTCCTCAGTTAACCAAAGCTAAGACGTGGCTCACCACATGGCTCTGGATCCTATAGTCATGTTTGTATATTAATGCAATACTTGCAAGTTGCTATTGTAAAATATGTTACCAAATGTTAGACATCATTTACATCATACAATTTGAGTTCTATTCAAATAAGTGATGAAGAAAAAGTAGTGCTACTATCTTGAAAGCTTTCTTTTTTGAAGTTGTTCCAATATGCTTAATAGTAGTGTTTGCATCAGTTTTATAGAGGGCAACAAGATGATCATGGAATATTCTTTCCGTTGTAATCCAAGAAAATATAAATTATTCTAAAAATCAAATGGGAATGAAATAATTTACCTTTGACAAATACAGTTCTTGCTTGGAAGATCCACCATCAAGCTTAACATGATGCACATGAGAGCCCCTTTACAACACACAGAAAAAGCTTTACATTATGATGGAAAAGCAAACGTACGTAGAAAACAAATGAAATGATTAATTATATGGATAATCAATAACTGGCTGAAACTGTCTAAGAGAAAATATAGAATAATAGACCAGAATCTAAACAATTCAGTAAATAACATATAATAACTAACATGCCATAGTATCAATTGAAAAGAGAAATAAACTCAAACAATCTCCGAAATCTGGCCAACTCAAAAAATGCATATCTCTTACACGATCTAGGAATTTTATCTGATCTTAGTCAAGAGGCCATTCCAAGTATTCAATGAAAATTACATATAATATTTACTAACTTAATTCATACAAAAATTTCAAAAAATACAACCCAGGGTTTATATGCACTGTTGCAGGTAAGATGCATTTTACCTATTTTGCTTTTTACCTTGTATGGTAGATTATATTATCCAAATATATTAAAGATTAAAAATACCCACTAAGTGAAACAACAAAAATTGATTTATTCTGTTTAATTTTTTCTATCTACATTTATTACATGTCAATCCAAAAACTAGCATCTCTCTAGAAATTAAGGTTAGGAACAAGGCTAGTCTTTTCTACACACACCTAATTAAATACAAACAAAGAGAATTATAGCAAAGCAACTAATTAAATTTTGAAGTAAAACATCTTGAGAAAATCAAATTACATATTAAGTACTTGGCTAGTATCATCCCACTAGACAGACACAAAAACTCAACCAAAACCGAAATAGCTATCAAACCTTTACTTATGCTCAAACTATCTGCAAATCTTTACCAAATCAACAACAATTTCAACTCAAAAAGCCAAAACTTTCAATGATAATGCACACTTGTTTCTGCTTAATGATATATGTGCATAAGTATCACAGAATTGAGGATTTTAATTTTGAAAAGATTCAAAATAGAGGAGATCGGGCTAAAGAAAGGTTGAACAATGATTGACACTCATTAGGGTTGTCTTTGAAATTTGTTGCTTTCTAGAGCTATTTATATATTGAAAAAGTTATAAGTGTTTTGTCTTCCTTCTAAATAGAAATCTACCTTAACAAAATATTCACAACAATCAAGACAATAACCTATCGGCAACCACGCTTTTAAAAAGGAGATATCAAGTTCAAATTCCCTTCTCAACCCAAAGAAAGATAAATACAGAAATAATCAAAGCCAATAAGAATTACAACTTGCCTATCATAAGAAATGCTTGATGAGGAAAATCAGTGAATTAAAAAGCAAAAAATTAAACATAAATTTAAAACAAAGTCATAAAATGGACAAAAAAAAAACAAAGAACTAAAGCACAAATATTAAGCTAATCTTTTACCTTGATTGTTCAACCAAAGTGAGTAAGGAAGACATAGATAGAAGAGAAACAAATGGCGACATCGTTGTCAGGGGAAAGAGTGGGAAGAAAGACAGAGGAGGTACCGACGAAGAAGAGAGAGTATGGCACAACAAGGGAGGAAATAGAAGATGGCTAGTGGGCAGAAGAAAGGCTAACAACAGTTGAGAGGTTGATTGTTGGAAGCAAAGATGCGATGCTTTTGGAAGAAAACAATTGAGAAGAAAAAAATGGAGACAACAAAAATGAACGCTAAGAGAGAAACCGATGCAGTTTGAAAATAAGAAAGGGTAAAAAAAAACTCTTCAAATGTCAAAAATAACGTCGTTTTGACATAAGATGTACAAAAAAATATTAATTCAATTTAGATTGACAGGTGTCAATCAATTGATCCAATCAATTATCTTACTTTTATATATATTATAGATGTACGTACGTATGCCTTCCATCTTAGATTTCTATGTTTTTATTTTGGGAATCCAACCCAAGATTCAATTATTAGATTTTTAATTTGGTCTCCGCTTCTAACTTTGAAGGTGTCCTTTTTGCCAATTCATTTTTTTTACTGGATTTAAACTTGGTTACGTGACTTTGGATTTCAATACCCTTTGGAGTCATTTATCCAAAATAATCTTGAATTTGTGAACAAGTTCAAAAGCAATAAAAAAGGAGAGAGAAAAAAATATTTGTGAATAGGGCCTTAACACCAAGATGAATAATTTACATGGTATATACAAATGAGACTGCTAGCTAGGGACCAGGCTACAGAGACAGAGCGAAAAAAGTAAGGGATGATCTGTAATTGGGAAAGAGAATTTGTTTGGCATTTTATACAAACCATGTGTGAGACCTTGTCAAGCTCGATTAAAAGACGGTATTGTATCGAGTGGTACAACTAAGTTAAATCGAGCCTTGAACTAGTTCAAATAGAAATTCTAAGAGGAATTTGAAAATTTTAAAACCAACAGAATGGCTTAGAATAGTGATTTGGAGTTCAAGGTCCAGTTTGGAGTCCATCAGAAAATTGACCAATTAGGGACAAAACGGTCATTTTACCATTTGATGATTAAATGGAGATTTTTAGCCAAGATTTGATCACATTTGACCAAGAAAAATTATATGAAATATAATTATGATTATTGGAGTATAAAATGATGTTTAGTAGTGAAAAATTGTGATTCTCGGTATTTATGGAGCAGAAGGGCAAAATGGTAATTTTGCCACTAGTGGACTAAACGAAAATTTTTTTAAACAATCTTTGCCCCATTTGGTTAATATTGATCAATATTAGTGTTATTTTAGGTTGAAAAGTAGAAATAATGAGATTCTAGTACATTTCGGAGTATAAGGGTAAAATCGTAATTTTTTTGTCTTGGGGGCAAATCAGTAAAATTTTTGGCCCAGCACTTGTCAAGACCAAGGGATTTTAATTGTGGTAGGATTGGATAAATACCAGAATATTTGCGGTGGAAAATTAAGAAGAAAAAGTCAAAAGTTAAAAATTAGGCCAATAAGCATGTGACACATGGCATGCTTGATTATTTTATTATTTTCTATAGAAATCAGCCCATTAAATCCCCAATTCCCTCACCATATTCGGCCTAGACATCCAGCAACAAGAAAAAAGGAAGAACAAAAGGAAAAACAAGAAAACCTAGGTGGAAATTCAAAGAAAAAGTGAAGAAATCAAGGAAACAAGCTAGGTAAGTTAAAATTTCTTTAATTCTCCTTGATACCTAGCTTACCCATGCTTTTGTTCTTGATTTCCATGGTTGAATATTGAGTTATCATGATGAATTCAATTCTGAAAAATGGGTATGGAAGAGGATTTGTTGTTGGAATAATTTGATTTTAGACTATGTTAGTGTTTAGGGATAGTTAAGCATGGTTATGAACAAAAACACAAAAGAAATATTCAATTTCTCTAGGGTTCCTTGTTGGCCGAACCATGAGGGCTGAATATCAATGGGGGATTGTTTTTATTTCAAGGAAAATGGCATGGAAAAATGATGAAGTAAGGTGAAACGATTATGTAGAAAAAAAATTCGATGCTAGTACACCAAATGACCAAATTTTTTCTATAATGAATTGTGAGGGTTCTAATGCTGAATTTGGCTTTATTTAAATGTATGTGGTAAATTAAGGTATTAGAGGAGAAATGAATTAATTTGGAGGTGATTTGGACACAATCGCCGATTAATCGGGTGATCTGTCGAATTTAATTGATACCGTGATTAAGCGGTAATCGGACATATTTTTGCATTTACATATCAAGCATTAGTAGTTTAAATTAATTTATATCAATTTAGGGACAATATAGTAAATTCCTCGACTTTGTTATTTGTCAAAGTGGTGAGACGTCCGGAAAAGGAAAAGGAATTATGCCTGAGGACTATTAGTCAGAGTTCACCCGGAATCCGAATTTTCGACACCTGTGAGTGGACTGCCTATCAAAATTGTTTTGAGAATATGACTGTTTTGAACAAAGTGTTTGAATGATTTTATGAAATTTTTCATGAAAATGAATGCCTTGGGAACAAGCTTTTGAGAAAAGGTTTATGTTATGAAATGTGGTTATTATGGATTTCTATGTGGCTGCATTATGTTGATATACATATATGCTTGAATATAATGTTGTGTAATTATGTTGACTCGGCCATGTGCGAGTAGGGAGCGTGCATAAGCCAAGGATGACCCGGTTATGTGCGAGTAGGGAGTGCGCATAATCCAGTGATGACCCAGCCATGTGCGAGTAGGGAGTGCGCATGAGCTGGTGATGATGATGAGCTGGTGATGGGTTGGTGAGATGATGATGATGATGGGTATATACGTATATATATATATATATATATATATATATATATATATACATATGTAAATGTGTGTGATATAGCAAATTGATGGACAATGATTTATGGTTGTAATGTACGTAAAATTTGACACATTATACTTTGAGAATTTTCATGAATGTTAGGTTGATTTTATTAGTTTAGCAGGATGGCTTTTGTTGAGTGAGGAAAAATGTTTCTCTTGTTGCTTTGTTTTCACTGCATCGAAATTCATGCTCGCTGTAGCGAAAAACTCTGGGGTTTGGAGGGGTTTTAAATAGGAATGAACTAAATTGCATTGTTTGAAACAAGTGCATCATGATTTTAAATTTTTCCTAATTGTTGCTTGTTCCCTTCCTTGTTCACTCACTGGGTTTATACTCACCATTTTCAAATTCATGTTTTCAGATCACGAGGTAGCCGATAATTAGGACGAGGTGTCCTTGTAGATCTGTGTACATCTTCTGGTAGGTGTCTCGGCATTCGGTAGCTGTATATCCATCCGAGTCACTCCGCTGGAGGTCGAGTATTATTTTGTTATGTATAGATGAACTTAATGTAAATTTTAAAAGAGTAATGCCAGTACGAGTTGGCAATGTATATCACTATTTTGACTCAAAGTCATGAAATAGGACTTAGTGATAATAAATAGAATCATAAGTAAGATAAATAATAGGCTTGCCTGGGTTTAGTGGATTACGTCCATTGGACCCATGTGCCGGTCATGACCCGAAATTTGGGTCGTGACACCATGATAAGATTTACTACCCCACAAGCATGCATATCGCATGCACCTTTCTAACCTTATATATGACTTTGGAAATTCCCTCTCGCTTCTGGAGCTCTACTCGTTCTAAGGATATGTTCTAGATAAGGCTACAGTAGGATAATTGTACCCTGGAGTGAAAAGGGTGGAGCTAAACAATTCAGTAAATAACATATAATAACTAACATGCCATAGTATCAATTGAAAAGAGAAATAAACTCAAACAATCTCCGAAATCTGGCCAACTCAAAAAAAGCATATCTCTTACACGATCTAGGAATTTTATCTGATCTTAGTCAAGAGGCCATTCCAAGTATTCAATGAAAATTACATCTAATATTTACTAACTTAATTCATACAAAAATTTCAAAAAATACAACCCAGGGTTTATATGCACTGTTGCAGGTAAGATGCATTTTACCTATTTTGCTTTTTACCTTGTATGGTAGATTATATTATCCAAATATATTAAAGATTGAAAATACCCACTAAGTGAAACAACAAAAATTGATTTATTCTGTTTAATTTTTTCTATCTACATTATTACATGTCAATCCAAAAACTAGCATCTCTCTAGAAATTAAGGTTAGGAACAAGGCTAGTCTTTTCTACACACACCTAATTAAATACAAACAAAGAGAATTATAGCAAAGCAACTAATTAAATTTTGAAGTAAAACATCTTGAGAAAATCAAATTACATATTAAGTACTTGGCTAGTATCATCCCACTAGACAGACACAAAAACTCAACCAAAACCGAAATAGCTATCAAACCTTTACTTATGCTTAAACTATCTGCAAATCTTTACCAAATCAACAACAATTTCAACTCAAAAAGCCAAAACTTTCAATGATAATGCATACTTGTTTCTGCTTAATGATATATGTGCATAAGTATCACAGAATTGAGGATTTTAATTTTGAAAAGATTCAAAATAGAGGAGATCGGGCTAAAGAAAGGTTGAACAATGATTGACACTCATTAGGGTTGTCTTTGAAATTTGTTGCTTTCTAGAGCTATTTATATATTGAAAAAGTTATAAGTTTTTTGTCTTCCTTCTACATAGAAATCTACCTTAACAAAATATTCACAACAATCAAGACAATAGCCTATCGGCAACCACGCTTTTAAAAAGGAGATATCAAGTTCAAATTCCCTTTCTCAACCCAAAGAAAGATAAATACAGAAATAATCAAAGCCAATAAGAATTACAACTTGCCTATCATAAGAAATGCTTGATGAGGAAAATCAGTGAATTAAAAAGCAAAAAATTAAACATAAATTTAAAACAAAGTCATAAAATGGACAAAAAAAAAAATCAAAGAACTAAAGCACAAATATTAAGCTAATCTTTTACCTTGATTGTTCAACCAAAGTGAGTAAGGAAGACATAGATAGAAGAGAAACAAATGGCAACATCGTTGTCAGGGGAAAGAGTGGGAAGAAAGACAAAGGTGGTACTGACGAAGGAGAGAGAGTATGGCACAACAAGGGAGGAAATAGAAGCTGGCTAGTGGGCAGAAGAAAGGCTAACAACAGTTGAGAGGTTGATTGTTGGAAGCAAAGATGTGATGCTTTTGGAAGAAAACAATTGAGAAGAAAAAAATGGAGACAACAAAAATGAACGCTAAGAGAGAAACCGATTCAGTTTGAAAATAAGAAAGGGTAAAAAAAAACTCTTCAAATGTAAAAAATAAAGCCGTTTTGACATAAGATGTACAAAAAAATATTAATTCAATTTAGAATGACAGGTGTCAATCAATTGATCCAATCAATTATCTTACTTTTATGTATATTATAGATGTACGTACGTATGCCTTCCATCTTAGATTTCTATGTTTTTATTTTGGGAATCCAACCCAAGATTCAATTATTAGATTTTTAATTTGGTCTCCGCTTCTAACTTTGAAGGTGTCCTTTTTGCCAATTCATTTTTTTTACTGGATTTAAACTTGGTTACGTGACTTTGGATTTCAATACCCTTTGGAGTCATTTATCCAAAATAATCTTGAATTTGTGAACAAGTTCAAAAGCAATAAAAAAGGAGAGAGAAAAAAATATTTGTGAATAGGGCCTTAACACCAAGATGAATAATTTACATGGTATATACAAATGAGACTAGCTAGCTAGGGACCAGGCTACAGAGACAGAGCGAAAAAAGTAAGGGATGATCTGTAATTGGGAAAGAGAATTTGTTTGGCATTTTATACAAACCATGATAAGATTTACTACCCCACAAGCATGCATATCGCATGCACCTTTCTAACCTTATATATGACTTTGGAAATTCCCTCTCGCTTCTGGAGCTCTACTCGTTCTAAGGATATGTTCTAGATAAGGCTACAGTAGGATAATTGTACCCTGGAGTGAAAAGGGTGGAGCTAATTTTGCTTTCAAGCTATGTTAGCGCAAGACTGTCTTATTATTCAGTATAAAGGAAGAAATGATACTTGTAATGTCTTTAAGAAGACACTGTAAACATTAAAATATGAGACTCTAATACGAATGTTTGGGTTCGAATCTTTATTCTCATTTTGTTATTTTTTTTTTATCTACTATCTAACAAAGCGAAGAAACGTGTTTTCAGATAAAGATTTATAAAGCTAAAGCAGAAGACAAAAAAGAAAAAAGAGTAAGGATTAGGTTTAGAAAGAAATTGTAAGCTAAAGCATAATAAAAGTGGTGGCTAATAAATTATTAGGCGGTGAATACGACAGGAGACCATATTAAACTTGGCGTAGGGGGCAGTGGTAGGGTGTGGCGTAAAGAAGGGGCACTGGTGACTTCACGGTGCTTGTTTTTCTTTTTCTTTTTTTTTTTTTTTGTGTATTTGTATGTTTCTTGGAGATTAGATTAGAATAAGAACGAGAGGATGAGATATCTGTTTGGAGCTTTGCTTGCTTTGCATGTCGAGTCAAAACCTCTCATCTCACTCGTTCATTATCTGTACTGTGTTTTCCACCTCATCACTTCTTTTACCTTTGTATTTATTGCCCCTTCTCATGGGCAGATGAGATATTTTATTTCTATAATCAAGGGCCGAGGCAAACCGGTGGCGGGGGTGCCACCTCAGTTTTTAATTTTTTTTATTATCTCTAATTAAATTAAACAACTTTTTCTGGGATAGGTAGTGTACTTTCAATTTCTCTTGAGTTCAAATTTCAATTTTTGTTTTGTCTTCCTCTCTTACTAGCTAGCTGGCTAGATCAAACAGTTTTGTTTCTCTTTTTTCCCTTTCTTTGTTTTTTTTACTGGCGAGATCAAACAATTTTTTTTCCTTTTTTTATTGGTTAGATCAAACAATTTTTTTCTCCAAATCAAATTACTATTAATATGTATTAAAGGATTTGACTTTGGCATATATTTTTCTGGATAACTGAATTGACCTGAGTTTGAATCCTTGACATAACTTTATTAGAATATTTTATATTATTGTATATAATTTGTTATGGTCTTATATAAAAAATACATTGCTTAACAGCTTATAATACTTAATGTGAAAATCTAATATTAATTTTTTTTTACTTTATATCTATTTGCATTAATGAATTTAAAAATTTATATTTAAATTGTTAATAAAATTTTATGTTATAATTTAATTTTATTTCAAAAGTAATTAATTTTGTTTTGTATCGAATCAAGACCCGATTCATGATTATTTTAACCACCTCTCATGTAAAATCTTAAATCCGTCACTCTCTATAATTGTACCTACTAATGGCATGCTTTCTCTACTATGCTAAGCTTTTGAAACGGAAGCCAGCAATCTATTCACTTGCCTCTTTTCTCTTTTCTTTTCTGTTTTTGGATTCCTTCTATACCAAAATCCAATTAACTACCAAGATAGGTATAAATTAGATGAAGCCTATTACTTGAGTTGTTTATGATTTTAATGAGAGTTTTGTTTCATACCAAAGATTGTCCTGGGGAATTGAAAAAAATAAGCCATTGGTTTAACGAGTTAGAGTAAGCGAGGTTCAACTCTTCGTCACCTTCAAATATTTCATTATATTCCCCACCACCAAAAAACAAAAAACCAGGAGGGTACGTAAAACACAAAAACTCTCCTCCTATTCTAATAAAAATACATGAGTTTAACTTATATTAAGATTATTTTGACAAGTAAGCCTCGGGAGACCTATTAAAATAACGGCATCTTATAATATTTTAAAAAGATATAATTAATATTATACATGTAAGATTACAAGGGGTTACAAAATAAGTTTTGCAAAATAATTTTACTCAAATCATACATATCTATACTGCTATTTTACCTTTTCAATACTAATGCAGGTGACTCTAGGATATTGGTTTTGGGTGTTTTACATGCTTTTTGATGCTCAAATAACTTCTGGTGGGAAACTATTATAAAATCAACTACTAACCATATTCTTCGTAGTACAATAATCTTAGCCTAACAATGGAGGGAGAGTGATTTTTCTCTAAGAAGGAGAATTTTCTCCTCATATATTTTCAAAACACTCTTGATGAATTTTTGGTGTGTACCATTTGTTGGAACATGCACCTAAGCCTATCTATAACCCCTAAAAAAATCACCTAATAACTCTCATCGAGATAATTATGATAACATTTTATCAAATGATATTAATATCTACTAATCTTGATAATTCCAATTTATTAAGATAAAAAGGTGAAGCATTATCTTAGATAGTCTTATCCAAATATAATGACCATCATGGGAGTAATCCCAAAATTCCTACATCTCCCACTTACACATGATGGAGAAGCGACCCGACCTTTCTCTTAAACCGTCCCATTGTGAAGTTCATACTAGCTAACAGACCAACTGCTAAGTACAATTAAATTTTGGGAGCTCTTTACTAGGAAGTCATTACATCTAGCACATAAACATCAACCCTTTAATATGAAGTACATGTAATATGAAGTACATGTTATGGTGGAAGGTCTCTTTCTAAAAGCCTACATCAAACATTGAAGCATTGTATAGATCTTAGTCTTGTCGTAATCTGGAAGTGCCAAACTTGAGTTCTCCTTATGCTCGCCATCCTAGGCACCAAATTAGGCCTCACATTTGGCTTCCTTTACAAGCTACATCGTGAAACCTCATCTTTTCTTATGTGGAAATTGGTAAAAATTTGAACTTTCATGAATTTTTCTTTAGTGACGATTATCCATGAGAATTCCTTGACATTTAATGTAAAACCTTCCATATTATTGTGTTATATTCATGGATGGATGATGGTTGAAGCAATGGTTGAAAAAGGAACCCAAATGATTGCATTTTTGCAAGTTTGAACTTGGATGATCAATCCCCAATGCTTACAAGTCAATCCTATGGCAAAAAGCATGAGATTTTTGAAGAATTAAGATCCCCAATCGATCTTATAACTCTCTGAGTTGATCCTAAGGAAGATTGCATGAAAAATTCCAAGATTTAAGAAGCTATAGTTGATCCCTTACCTCCTGTAGTTGACTACACCTATTTTTTGACAAATTGATATATAAAGTGCTCAACACGAGCCCTACCATTCATTTTACATTTTCTCAACCTCCAACTCGTCCCTAACAACCATCAAACACTCAAGGGTTTCTTAAATTTCAACCTTTTAAAACCCCATTAGACAAAGATTCAACCTTCAAAACTCAAATCTAAGGTGAGATTTGGCATTTTTAGGTATTAATAACAATATTTCAACCGAACTCAAGGATTTCCTAAATTTCAACTCATTTAATCCGAATTTGAGCTAGGATTTGGTGGGTTTTTGTTCTTCAACAAGGTTGTGTAGGTAAGAATGATTAAGGTTTCATTATATATGATTTGGTTTGAAGTATTGTGGATTATTGGCTTAAAACAAAAAGCATGGGTTTAATCGGTTAGTTTCAAATAAATGGGTTTGTTAGAAAAATAGGAAATTTATGTTAGAAATTGTTTTGTTAGGTAGCTATTTGCTTTAAAATTATTATGGTTTTGATTATGGGAAAAATATTCAAATTTGCATTTACATTACTTGAGTAATCCTTGATATGATCTTGAAAGGATTCAACTCTCACACACTTGTTCTTACATGATAACAAGCTTGTTTATCTTAGTTGTGTGAATTCTTAAAGTCATTGAATCTTCACTTACTTAACAAATGTCTACAAGCTTGAATGACTTATTGGTATAAGTGTTAAACTTACTTAAAAGAGTTCTATTTATGATCCCTCTAACATTGAGATGTTGAAGTTGCAAGATAGGTTCACAAGTAATGAAGCTTATCTCAAAGCATTCAAAGATCATCAATCTACACAACACCGAGTTTGTCTCAAGTTAACAAGTTAAGAATTTCATTCTTAACACAATACTTAATCACAAGGAAGATAAAGTTGAAGTTGACTACCAAAATGACAAGGAATCTTGAGAAAACAAAACTACAATCGATCCTAGAGCAAGGTAAGGCAGTCTATGGTAGAATGGTTGAGAAATCATGAAGACATGAAGGCATAGTTGACCCTATAGACTTCATAGTCAACCTTATGGCAAATTGGATAAAAAATCATGAAGAAAAGAAGTCATAATCGACACTACAGAAGCTATAGTCAACCCTGACACAAAACACATGCGAAAATCAAGTATTTTAGAAGACATAATTGACCCTCAAGCCTTTATAGTCGACTATGCAATGCCAGACTTCAAAATCACAAGCTTTTAGAAGTAGGTCGAGTAGAAGACTTTAAGAATCAAGTATAGAACCCCCAATCTAAGATTTTGAAGAACCAAGTCAACTCCAGGAGGGTCGTAGTCGATCCTAAAGCTTCATTAATTATTAAAATTGTTTCAAACTTATGTCAACAACTAGTTGCTTATGATATTCATCTCCAACGGCTCTAAGACTCCCTCAACTATAAAAAGGACCATTTGATAGCATTTCAAAGTAAGGAAAAAGAAAGAAAAATGGTCAAACTCTTAAAGATCATAGTCTTGAAAAGAAAAGAGAGAGAAAACCAAGCAAAACCAAGACTACTTGAGCTAAAACCTTTTTTATGCTTACACTCCAACCTTTGTATCCAATCTTTTTATCCATTTTAGGCATTCTTCCTCCATTGTACTAGATTAGCAAAATCCATATTTTAGATGCACTATTGCTATTATTTGGAAAGGTTCTAACTTAGCCTTGAAAAGTTAGTGTATGGGTTATGATTGCTCCCGGTAAAAAGCATTGTATGGGTTGTGCTTGCTCTAGTAAAAGGCATTGTAAAGGTTATTGCTTGATCCCATGAAAAAACAAGTGTAAGGATTATTGCTTGATCCCATAAAATGTAAGTATAAGGGTTATCGCTTAATCTCATTAAAAAGTAAGAATCCTTTTAGTGGATAGGAAATTCCTTACTGAGGCAAGAGAGTGGATGTAGGCATTTGAGAAAGTCGAACCATTATAAAATCCTTGTGTCTTGATTTACTTTTGTGCATTCTGATTTATTTTTGAAAATTTGTTTTAGAAAAATCATTTACTTTATTTTTGTCCTGAGCATGAAATTTATTTTGAAAAATGTTTGATTTTTTACCTAGTGTCATCATTCTTATTATTGCTTTGTTTTGCTATATCTCATCTCAAGAAAATCCATTTCATAAATTGCTTGTATTTTTCATCTTCATTTTTCACATCTTGATCTGCTTGTTTATTAAATATTTTTCAACCTCACAATTTATCTATTTCTTGTTGAAAAGATTTCTTGAACTATTCTTCTCAAGTTGTTTTTATTTGATCTACATTTGGAAAACATCATGTGCATTCCTGAAAAGCCATTCTTCTGATGAAAGGTCGACTATAGCTCCACTATGGTCAACTATATCTAGTTGATCTTCATTTTCCAAAATTTTTAGGATTCAATTCACCCTTCTTTTGGATATTCATGCTTTATCCTAACGGTTTTAATAGTTGCATTGAGATCTTGAATCATAGAACAAGCGAAGTTTGACGAAGCAAGACTTAGAAGCGCATTTTTGTCAAGGTGAAAGGATACACCCTTTTAAGTATTCTAATATGGTAAATCTAAGTATGTTTTATTGAGTTGTTTAACTTGCATGATTTAAATACCATGTTTACAGTATTGAATCAAATGATTTTTATTCAAATGTTTTCAAAGAGGTTTTAAAATCTATATACGTATGTAAATATCACTACTATATATTCGGTTTCAACAAGGGGGACTAGCCCTCTCAAACATTTTTCTTTAAAAACTTCAATCCGATTATGGCTAGAGGATGAGAAATATATGTAGTCTTATGGACGACAAGTGGATGTAAACTCCCACCTTTTATACTTGCTGATGAGCATGATGAATGAGTTTTAGTGGAAGAACACAATTCTTGGTTAATTAGTACCCATTTGATTAGTATGGAAAGGTGTAAGAAATTAATGCTTAGGTGGAGGTAAATGTTCCCATCCTTAAACTTATGATATGCATTATGTGACATGAATTTGAAACATGTGAGACATAGTTATACAGGATAGAATGTGATGCAGCACCACATACCTTATGAGATAACCTTGTTTGTGAGAATGGTTTATCAAGAAATATATGCGCGATATGTTCATGATGCATGTATGATATGTGATATTTTTTACGATGATGATATTCATATGTACGGGTAAGAACACCACACAAATATGGCCCAAATGCAGGGGTAAGAATACCATGTGAATATAGCCTAGATGTGGTGTAAGAATACCATATGAATATAGCCCAGATGTAGGGGTAAGAATACCACACGTGTTTAAAGCGATCTCACCCATCGTGATGAAAAATTCCACCACAAGTTGATGACACTCCACTTGAGTAACACCGATGTGCCACTCACAATCCTAAACATGGGCTAGAACCTAGTAAGCATCCTGCATTCATGATTATTACATATTACTTTTGTTATGGTTGTGAGACCTCAACCTCTATAGGCTTGTAACTAGGCATAGACACAATAACACAAGCTAGGGGTAGTTTTGTCATTTTCTCTAATAAGCTCCCAGAAGAAATTTTTATGATATTTGAAGGTCTAAATAGGTATAAGACCGCATAAATGATGTGTAATGATGAAAACACAAAGAAAACTAGAAATGACAATAATTTTCACAATAGGGGCAAAATGGTCATTTTGCACCTCGAGTCAACTTTTAAAAGTTTCACAAACCCGAGCATGTCTATACCATTATGGACTTAGTCTCAGTGTTAAAAGAGTAAAAAGATTGCACAAAGGGTTGCATGAGAACAAGCTAACTAGTCAAGGGCATTTTTGTAATTTCAAGGGATTGGATAAATTTGAGCTATAAATATCTTCTCCTTCTAGTAGCTTCTTGAAATTTCAGCAGCTTCTTCTTCTTCTTCTCCTCTCAATTCACATTACTTCCAACCTCCATGGAAGCTTGATATGGAGCTTGCATAATTTTCTTTCTAGCTTTAATTTTCATACCTTTATGCCCTTTTGACTAGAACCCTTGTATTTTTTCACTCTCTCACTTCAAAACCCTTGATAAATCTTATTTCCATACTTTCTCTCACTAGTTGGGCATTCTAGAGAGAGAAAGAGAGAATTACCCCATTTGTTTGGAAGCTATTGGAAGATAATTCAACTACAAAGAAACCTAGGGTGAGTGATGAACTAAGCTTTGTTTTTAGCTGTGGATAATGGCTAGTAATTGGGATTATGAGTTGTTTTATTTTAAAGGATCTTCATTCATTTTATAGTGATTAAGATAGTGAACATAGATAGCCATTTAAAGTGGCAATTGAAAGCTTGCTAAGGGATAGCTTTTAAGGTTTATAAGTATGAATTGACATTATGGTAATGTTAATTTGATGGTAAGTTCTAACAAAGCCCCATCACCCCAATTGGATCATTAGAGGAATTAGGGTCAGCTAAAGGCTCAACAATATACTGGTGAGTGAACTGCCTTCAAAACTTTTTTGGGGAATATAATGTATTTACCACACATTTGAATGAATTATCAAGTTTTCATAAAAACAAGTGCCTTGGGAACAAGCTTCTGCTAAATGGTTTTAAGTTGTGATATGTGATTGCTATGGCTTCATGCACTATTGCATTATGATAATATATATATGTGTGTGTTGTGCATGATGATTGATATTGTGTATGATGATTGTAACTCTGTGTGTGCACGATGTGGGGGGATGCATATGCCGGTGATGATGGTGGCATGAGAGATGGATGATGATAGTGCCCGTGTGCACAATGTGGAGGGGTGTACACGATGGCACTGATTGTGCACGATGTGGGGGGATGCACACGATGGCGCCAGCTATGTGCACGATGTGGGGGGATGTACATGAGCTAGGTGTGATTATGATGATATTCATGTTTATCTATGTAATTATGCATATCTATACCTATGAAATGAAAGCTGATGAATATGATATATGATTGACATATATGTGAAATTTGATACATTGCACTTTGGAAATTTTCATGTGTTTTATGTTGATTTTGTTGGTTTAGCAGGATGGCCTTTTTGTTGAGTGAGGGGAAACTTTTCTCTTGTTACTCTGTTCTTGTTGTAGTGAAATTCATTCTCACTACAGCGAGAAACTCTCAGATTTTTGGAGGGTGGCTGGCCGAAAACTAGCTACAGTGAGAATGCATTCTCGCTGAAGCGGGAAAATACTGTAGCATTCTCGCTGCAACGAGAAAGTTTCTATCTTGGGGTAGAAATTTCGCTGCAGCAAAAAACTTTCTATTTTTGTCTCACATCTTGATCAATTGTTGCCCTATTTTCCACTTCTTTGCTACCGTATTTAAGCATGGATTTCCAACATTATGGAATAAATGATTTAAGTTTAAAATGAGGAGGTTTAGTGAGAAACCCTCGGCCAGTTAAGAAACCCTCGTTCGGCTAATAACTTAAATCCAAGATTCGTTGTCACATTGGACTTGTTTGCATATCACTGATGTCAAGCCCGGCTCTACAATATGTTTATTATGCCATTCCTAAATAAGAATGCATGTTTGCTTACTTGGGTACCTCGGAAATCGTTAAAGGACGACAATATACCAAATTGTACAATTAAGTTGAATTAAGCCTCGAACTAGTCTAAATAGAGATTTTAAGATGAAATTGAGAATTTTAAAACCCCAGAATGACTTAAAATGGTGATTCGGAGTTCGAGGACCCATTTGGAGTCAAATTGTAATTTTCATGACCTAGGGGCAAAATGGTCATTTTGCTACCCGAGGTTAAGATGTGACTTTTGGATGAAATTTTTGACTAAGATTGATCATTTGGAGTATAATTTAAGTTTGAGAAGTAAAGAATTTTAATTTCGACATTTTTTCGAGCATAGGGGTAAAATAGTCATTTTGCCATCCAAGGGCAAAATTGTAATTTTACACCACCCAACACTTGTCCAGCACATGGATTTTACCCAATATTATCATGGATAATTGAGAAAATTTATATGGTAGAGAGAGATTGCTTAATGGGTAAGTATGACACATGGACCAATGGAATGGTGACACATGACAAATTTTTGTCCATTTAATATTTTCCTCTATAAAGCCAATTTGAACTCTTCCACAGTCATTCTTATGGCCGGCCATAGCAAGAACAAAGGAAGAAAAGAAAGAACAAAAACCCTAGAGTGAAAATTCAAGAGAAAATTGGTGGATTTCAAGTAATCAAGCAATCAAAGGTAAAATTTCTTGATTTTGACTTGTGATCTACCTTTCTCATACATTCTTTTGCATTTTCCATGGTTGAATCACATGATTTCATTATGGGTCTCTTGCTGGCCGAACACTTAGAGACAGATTTTGATGGTTGTTTTGGCTAGATTTTAAGATATTCTAGTGTTTTTAGTTGATTAGTGATGTGTAGCATGAAAATCAAGCAAGAAAAATTCATGTTCTTCCATAACCCATCAATGGCCGAATTCTCCATGTAGAATATTGATAAAGATTTTGATTTTATTTCAAGTGATTTGGTTAGAAATTAGTGATTTATGGTGTGAGAATCAAGCTTGAAAAATTATATTGTTAGTGAACCCTCCATGGCCGAATTTTCCAAGAGAAAATGTGAGGATGATTTTTCATATTTCAGGTCATTTAATTTGTGTTTGATGATTTTGAGTATTGGGAGAAAAATGGAATTATTTGGAGTTGAATTGGACATATTGGCCAATTAATCGGGTGATAGATCGAATTAGGCCAATACCATTTTATTTAGGTACACAATTGAACTTATATTGAACATCGTATTTAGATGGTTACCCGAGTGTTTCACATCCCATTTCATGCATTAGTAAAGAGCCTGAAATAGATTTATAATGGTATGACACAGTATATTGAATTATGTGTCATGTATTATATATAGGTGGTGAGCCCTCTAACAAGGGTAAAGACGTTATGTCAGAGGACTGAGAATAAGAGTATTTCAAACTCCTGATACAGTGAGTAACCCTTATCATCATCTTGATTATCTGAAGTGAATTTTAATTCGTTTTTGTGATTTTATGAAAAATGAGTTTAAATGGTAAATCTTTATGTTTTATAAACAAAATATGTTTCAATGAAATGATTTTATAAAATTGTCTTGAAATTGAAAGATGGTTTTGAAAATGGAGTAATTGGAGACTAATTGTTGTGTTATAAATCATGGTTTGAATTGAATGGCTTATGATAATATTTGCATGAATGGCTGAATTGGTATTTGTGTTGAAAATGTATGAACTGTTAAATTGCCTTGAGAGACTGTAAAATAAAACAATTGCCATGTCATGCTATTGAATTTTATTGAATTGGTTGGTTATAAATTGGTCGCTACAGTGGACGGGTTCCGTGGACCAGCCTATTAGAGAGGCACGGTAATCCTATTATATTCATACCTCAGTATGAGGGTGCGGTTGGACAACTCCTGAGGTTAAAACTTTAGAGTTCACTTCACGCCAAACCACCACGTGAGGGTGAACTCAGCCAACGCCAAGGAATGGCTATGTTTTCAAAATAAAAAAGAAAACATGATTTATGCGTATATAACTTTTTAACAGCCTTGGCAGACTCGGTTGGGATAGCCCTCGGCCAAGGTATCCCTAATAACTGAGTATGAGAATGATTTTTGTACGAGCCAAAGTTTTAAAAAATTCATAAGACATGTTGATTACTCGATTTATATGAATTGATTTTATTTGGTTGAAATGAGTTGAAAGGTGATGAATTTGTAGTATGTTAAACTATTTTATCTATCTCCTTTACTCAACATTAGATATTTTAGATGGTATTTGTTTACTCACCAGAATTATATAATCTCACCACCCTCCTTTCCACCTATTTCAGCCTCAGGATAGTCGGTAGATAGCTCACTTTATTGAGGGCTACAGTTAAACTTGCATACTCAAAAACTGTAAGTTTACCGCTTTTGATACTTTTGGTTTTTCGTGGACCCACGTGTCACTGTAAATTAAATTTTATACTTTGGTTACCTGTATTACAGTATGTATGAATTTATTTAGCTTTTACACTATAAAAATTATTTGCCGGTAACTATAAATATTGTTTTATAAAAAAATATAATATTTTATTGAATATTTTTATTATATTCAAATAGTCATAATTTCATTTTAAATGAATGTTTTAGACATCTAAACTTATTTTTGATTATGAAATATGTGTTTTCCACTCGCATACTACATTTTTAGTTAGTCGAGATTTTTGAGGAAAAATGACCAAAATGCCCCTGTGAGAAAAAAATTATTTTTCTATTGTTTTGATTTGGAAATAGTTTATAATCTCTCAAAACATGATACTTAACAACTGTTGCTCACAGGGGAGGTGCGAAAACTAATATTAAAGCCTTGCGAGGTTCCGGTTAGTATTCCAAGCAATGAATGTCTATCGAGACGTCGCGGCGGTTGTCACGGGCTCGAGGGGAGTATCGGGTTGAGACAACGGAAGAGTTCATTTTTCAAATTATTTGTTATGTATGGGTTCATCATTACCAAGTGATTAATCATTTAAGGGTTTGATTAGGGGTTTCTAATATGAATGAAATTAAATTGCATTGTTTTAAAAACAAGTGCATCATGATTTTAAATTCTTCCCTATTGTTGCTTGTTCCCTTCCTTGTTCACTCACTGGGTTTATACTCACTGTTTTCAACTTCATGTTTTCAAATCATGAGGCAGCTAGTAACTAGGACGAGGTGTCCTTGTAGACTTGTATCCATCTTTTGGTAGGTGTCTCGGCATTCAGTAGTTGTACATTCATCCGAGTCTCTCCGTTGGAAGTCGAGTATTCTTTTGTTGTGTATAGACAAACCTAATGTAGATTATTAAGATACATGTTGTGGACAATGTATATATACTTGTTTGGTATGCCATATGAGGTGGAAATGTTTAATTTTGTTTTGATCCTAAGTTATGAAATGTAACTTAGCAGTTTATGATGGAATGATGAACATGTCAGATTAATAGGTTGGCTTGGGCTTAGTGGACTACGTCCATTGGGCCCATGTGCCGATCATGGCCCAAAAATTGGGTCGTGACAATGGTGATGCTTCTTGTGAATGTTTTATGCTCGAATGTTTGATTGAGTTATAGATTATAATCTAAGCTATAAGATAGCCAAGATAGATTAGTAGATAGAACAAGTCCCAATGCATTGGTTAAGTTATGGATTATAAAGAAAGAATGGCCATTTGAGTTTTATGGATTGAATATTGATCATTGAGTTAAATGAGTTGAAAATAATTACTTGAGTTATATGGGTTGAACAATGATCACTAAATTTTACGTTTGTTTTCCTTTAGGGAATCTTAAGCACATGAACAACTCACATGATTTTATGAAAAGTATGGAGTAAACTACCCTTAACTTGGGTTGATATGGTTACGTATCATGTCTCTTAGGGAGGATCTAATACTACTAGTAAGTTATGACTTCCTTATTTTTCCTAAAGGATTTTCATAAATGTTCAACTTATTTAATGATCTACATGTTTATGAAATGTCAATTTCACTATGATAATGAGACTAGTTTATGACAACTCTACTTTGTGAGAATTTGAGAATGAAGTATGTTTATCTCAAGATTCATGTTTACATTAATGATGTAATTGTTTAAAAACTCTCCCCCTTGGCTTGTCCCTTTCTCGCATTCACTCATGGAGTCTTTATGACTCACAAATTAGTTTTTCTTTTTTTTTATTTGTTGCAAATCTATGAAAGCTCTTCAGCCACCTAAGTCATGGAGACGTGATCCGTTCTTTTTTCTTAGTAGGTGGTATAGCAGCCCTCTTGAAGCCTAGAGAGTTGAGTTATGTTCCTCTGGTCGAGTTGATCAATTAATCATGCCATAATGTTGTTGGATATTGTTAAGATGATGTGGCCATGTTATGGCATTATCATTAGTATGGATTTTATATATGCATATATGTGAATTGAACATGATGGTTTGAAAGCTTATGAGAGTAGCACAAGTGTGCAAATGAATGCTATATGTATGGGCACCTGGACTCACATGTGTTGATTATAAAGTATATGATTATGAGAATGTTCATGACCACGTTGATGTTGAATTCCATAACAGTGCAATTATGCATGTGTTTGCATGATGATGTTTATATGAATGGAAAGTGTGGAATGTGATGGATGACAAGTCCATGAACTATTGATTAAGGCTTGCTTGGGCCTAGTGGGCTAAACCTATGTAGGTTCATGCGCTGATCATGATCCTTCTAGAAAATGGGATATGACATACATGGACAATGGGCTATTCTGTTATCGGTCCCTTAGTTATTATTTATTTTATGGACCTTATCTTGGTTCCAACTAAAGAGATATTTCAAACTCAATTCATTATCTAAAAGCGTTAGTATTTTGTGCCTTATCTTTTCTCACCTTCATAGGCACCAAATTTGATTTCTTGAGTTTGTTAGCCAATCTCAAGCCTGTTGGCATACCTTTGATATCTTTTGTGTTGCATAAATGTTATTAATATCCCAAAGGATCAACACAAATCATCAAATAAAACAATCTCCAATTATGAAGTCCTAAGTGCCTAACATCAGTCACATTGGCATCTTTTGTAGTAAGTTCAATCATAGGATCTGCAACTATATGACTAGTAGAAATATGTTTTAAGATCATTTCCTTTTGCATAACTAAATCTCAAATGAAGCTATTACACATATCAATATATTTGGTTTTGCCATGGTATCTAGGATACTTTGTAAAAGTAATTGCTGCCTGACTATCATAATGAAAGGTCTCTAGATTTAGGCATAGCTAGTTACATCAAGATTTTGAAGGAATCACCTAAACCAAATAGCTTCTTCTATGATTGTTGAAAAAGTAATAAAATTCTACTTCTATAGTGGATAAGGTAATGCAAGACTATTTTTTGTTGCTCTATGAGATAACAGCTCCATTCAACAAGAATACAGAGCTTGATGTTTATTTGCACTAATCTGTGTAACCGCCCCAACTAGCACCACTATAGCTAATTAGTTTCAAGTTTGAACTATGATAGTGTAATAGTAATAGTTAGTTCCCTTCAAATAGCACAATATCCTTTTAACTATTTTTCAATAGGCATGGCCAATGTTTGATATAAATCTACTTAACAAACCAACTTTAAAACCAATATTAGGTCTATTTCACATCACAGCATACATGAGGCTACCACTAGCACTAGAACAAAGAACACAAGCCATATGTTTTTGTTCTTTTTGAGCCTTACAAGCCATATCAAGACTCAAAGGTTCACCTTTTATGATTACAACAATGATGGAATTGCAATTTCACATTTGAAATCATTAAAGAACTTTCTTGATAAATATCTTTTGAGAAAAATCAATAAGTCTAATTGAATGATCCTTTAGGATCTTATCTCTGAGCACATACTTTGTTTAACCCATGTCATTAATCTCAAAACATTTAGACAACCACTTTTTTAATGGTGACAATCATCTCTTTATGATTTCCAAAAGATTAAACTTCCTTGTGACCATTTAACATACACATAATGGTCCTCTTCAATCAACCCATTATGAATAATGACATGATGAAATTTGAGAAACCATAATCTAGATTATTAATATAGGCCATAGTTAGATCATTTGAGCTTGCAAACTTTACGCTCTTAACATTTTTACCACAAAGCCATTAACTTGATACATATAGTTCTCTTCATCTTAATCTCCATTGAGAAATGTTGTTTTAACATCCATTTGGCGAAGCTGCAAATCTAAATTTTCAACTTTGGCTATAATTAAGTGAATTGAGGAAAACCTCATTACTAGTGAGAAGGTTTCCTCATAGTCCACACAATGTTGTTTTGTGCACCCTTTTGCTGCTAGGCAAACCTTGTATCTTTCAAAGGAACCATCCACCTTACCTTTCACTTTTAAGACCTATAGTCCCAATAATCTTATGCCTTGGTGGAAGGTCAACCCAGTCCCAAATATGATTGCTCCTCATAAACTCCACTTTATCATTCATTGCATTTCTCAACTCTTCCGTAGTAGGGGAACGTAAAACCTTTGGAATAGTTCTTGGTTAAACTTCATCTTGTGGAACAATTAGGAAAGCTTCACCCCTAAATCTCAAATCAATAATAAGGGATGCTTGTATGTTTGCTTTTATGTAACTTAGCTTAAAGATCTTCATTTATTGGAATAAATGAACTTATTGGCAAGTTAATTTTACTATCCTCGAGACTTTGAGGAATTTCTTCGACATTCTTAATCAGGTCGTTTGGTGTGCTAATGTCATGATCCATTCTCAAAGCCATGATCGACACAAGGATTTAATGAGCAAGCCCACTTGACCTAAGCAAGCTTTAGACAACCATTTTCTTAGGCAATCAGTTCCATGAGCAGATAATTAAAGGCAATGTCATAGATACAATGCATATAACCATATCATGACCTAAACTTGGGTTTTATGGCCGGCATGAAGGCCTAATAAAGATATCCCACTCAATTCAAGAAAGCCTCAAAGATTTAGACATTAGTAGATAACCAAATAGAAAAACCATGGGACACATCATCATGTACTCATATGTAATCATTTTCAAAAATATCCATGTGCACTATCTCTTGCTTAATATAAGGAAGCAGAAACATTTTTCAAACATTAGAGTATAAGCCTTCTTGAGGCAAAACCAAAGTATAACATTTATTACAAATGAACAAAGCATTCCAAATCCATACACATACAAACAAGACTAGTGAAGTACAGCCCAAAAGTAAAGGCTTGACGTCTACTGCATGCCTTATTGGTCACCTACCACTGTATAGAAGCAGTTTTTCCCAAAGGACAGTGAGCCAAGCAAATCTACTATTCAAAAAAAATGAGGGAACCTAATAAGTGAGTCACAAAAACTCTATCCACATATACGGGGATGAGGAACAAGCTAAATGGAAAAGTGCTTAAAGAATGCACTTTTAAATCCAATGCAATAAAGTAAATTTCCAAATCTTTCCAAGTTTTGCTTCCAAAGCATACTTAAACCATTTCAGAGTATTATAAATGTAAACAAGTCTTTACAAAGTGTAATAAGCAAACCCAAGTCAATTGTATCTCAAAATCCTTTTAAAAGTTTTAAAATTTCAAAAATAAGCTTTAAGTATTTATACTTCCTCTCTGGGTCTCAATACTTTTGGAACATAATACTATCCAAGACTTTATGTATTTAAAGTGTCGATACTTCTGTCAAAAGTAATGATACTTTCAACATACAATGCTTACTAATGTTCTAGTATCGATACTTTCCTAGGAAAATTCAATTCTCTAAGTACCAAACAAGTATATGATCGATTCTTTTCAACTATTTAGAGTTCAAATATTAATTACAGAATGAATAGTAGATTCAAAGTAGGTTTCCTATGCACAAAACTAGAAATGTAAGAGGCATATTTGCATAACATATATAACTTTCATCAAACTCATTAAAATCTTATCACACAACATTGTAAACTTTAAATAATCCATGCTTCATTGGAAATACATTTGAATACGAAATTGTAGACAAGGCAAGCTTAATTAAATCAAATAATTAAAAACACTGCATTTACCAACTGATTTGAAACGTGTTTTTCCTCTTACCACCTTTCAACTAAACCTTGACCTCTTCAAAAATACCAACTTCTCCAACAACACATATCCATGATTAATCTATTGTTAATACCTTATTCTCTAGGCATAATGTGAGACCTCAACCTTTATAGGCCCGTAACTAGGTGTAGACACAATATCATGGACTAGGGGTAATTTCGTCATTTCTTTAGTGAGCCCCTAAAAGTATCCTTTGGAACATTATTAAGGCCTAAGGAGGCCTAAGGCATAAATGAATGATGAAAATAAGGATAAAATGATGAAGGAAATAGAAATAATGATGATTTCCTAGGTAGGGGCAAAATGGTCATTTTTCATCTCAAGTCGAAATTTTTAAGTTTTCGTGAACTCGAGTACTTTTAGACTATTATGAACTTTGTCTTAGTGTTAAAGGAGTAAAAAGAGTGCATAAAGGAAAGGAGGAAGACAAGTGGCCTTGTTAAGGGCATTATTGTAAATTGTATGAAAATTAGATAAACTCTAACTATAAATATCTAATCTCCAACAACTTTTCTTCAGTTTTCCAATAGCTTCTCTTCTTCTTCTTACTCCTATCCTCCTCTCCAATCCATGTTTCTTTGCACCTTTCATGGAAGTATCCTTTGAAACCTTTAAAACTTCCTTAAATTAACTTTATTTCTCATGTTTTTCAACACCCTTTCATAGGGTTTTTCATGCTCTTCCACTTTTACACCTCAACGGCCTTCAAAAGTCTTTCTTAGGTACATTCACTCACTAGTTGGACATGTAAAGAGAGAGAGACTGATTTCCCTTATTAGCTTGGAAGAATTTTGAAAAGAAATTCAATTACAACTCCACCAAGGGGATTGAACTTGCATTTAAAATATTTTGAAAAATGTATTGGTATTTGGATGAAGTATGTGAATGATTTTTATTTGATTTTTTCCTTAAAGATTATGCATGGGAACAAGCCTTTAATAAAACACTTTATGTGGTGAGTGTGCAATATGATGAATCTTTATGCTCGTATAGGATGCTGATATATATATCTATGTTGTGTATCAATAGTTAATATTGTGTAATAAATATAACCGTGCATGTGCGCAATGTGGGGGATGCATATGCCGGGGATGACGAGTGCGGGAGTGTGGATGATGATATTGCCTGTGCGGGATATGGAGGATGCACACGACGGTATTTGTTGTGCACAATGTGGGGGATGCACATGATGACTCTAGCTATGTGCGCGATGTGGGGTTGCATATGAGCTGGGTGAGGCGGTTGGGGTATATGGTTGTAATGTATGTGAAATCTTGCATGTTGAACCTTGGAAATTGCTAAGTATTTTCAAGTTGATTTTGTCATTGTAGCAGAATGGCCTTTTCTTCATATAATGAGAATTTGTTTTCTTGGTGTTCTGTTTCTCGCTGCAGCGAGAAACTCTAGGGTTGGGAGGCTGGTTGCAGCCTTGTAACTCACTGCAGTGAGAATACATTTTCACTGCAGTGAGATGTCTACAAGTGGTTTCGCTGCAGTGAAATTCATTCTCGCTACAGCAAGAAACCTTTTATCGTGCTTGCTACCTTGTTCAGTTTCTACCATATGTTCCACTTCTTTAACATCATAGTTGATCATGGACTTCTAACATCAAGGAATTAATTAATTAAGTTTGAAATGAGGGGTTTTAGTGAGAAACCCTCGGCCAGGGGTTTTAGTAAGAATGCCTTTCCACTGCAGCGAGGATCAGTCATTTCGCTTGACTTACTTGAATGCTACTAAAGTTTTCACTCTTCAAATTCTTTGTTGTGCATGGATCCTTCATCATCAAGTGATTAACCAATTAAGGGTTTAATGAGGGGTTTTAATAAGAACTAAACTAAATTGTATTGTTTTTGAAAATAAATGCATCATGATTTCTTTAAACCTTTCTTATCGCTTGCTTGTTCCCTTTCTTTGTTCACTCACTGGGTTTATACTCACTGTTTTCAACTTCATGTTTTCAGATTAGGAGGCAGTCGGTAACTAGGTCAAGGTGTCCTTGTAGATTCGTCTCCTTGGTAGGTATCTCGACATTCAATAGTTGTACTTTCACTCGGGTTTCTTCGTTGGAAGTCGAGTATCCTTTTTGTTGTGTATAGACAAACCCAATGTAAATTATTACGATGTATGTTTTAGACAATATATGTATATTTTGATTGGTAATGCCACTATGAGTTGGCAAATTATTAGAATTATCTTGAATTGGAATTATGAAATGTGACTTTAGGAACTTTTGATGGAATGATGAACAGGTCATATAAATAGGCTTGCTTGGGCTTAATGGGCTACGCTCATTGGGCCCATGAACCGGTCATGGCCCAGAATTTGGGTCATGACACATAACTACCGCAAATAACCCATGATCCTTACCCTAGCTTATTTACTTAACCATTAATCCAAAAATTAGTAGCTAAATCTAACCTAGCTATGAACATAAACTTCAACTAGTTAGGGTTTACAGTAACTTTACCTCTGTGAGCTTAGAAGTATAAAAATCTATCCAAAACCTAAGTTTTAGAGAGAGAAATGAATACTTAATAAAACAAAATTTTTGAAAATCATAATTCAATGTTAGAGATCATGGACCATGAATTCTTAACTTTACATGCTCTTAAAACAAAACTCTAATTTCAAATTTGAAATTTAGAGGCTTTAAATGACTTGGAAGGATGAGAGATAATGTAGAGAAGGAATAGAGAAAAGAGGGGTTAAGACTTGAAACAAAAAGATTTAGGCTTAAAAATAACTCTGAAAAGTCTAATTTACCTTTATTCTTTTTCAAATCTATGACATGGGTATCGATACTTTTAATAGAATTATAGATAGTTTTGCTTTTTGGGTAGAGGTATCAATACCTCATGAACAAGTATAGATACTTGTTCATCAAGATGCATTTCAAGGTTTCAAGTATCGATATTTTTGGTCCAAAATCTAGTTTTAACTTTAAAATAAAGCAACTTGGCCCTTTAAATCCCACCTTTCAAGTATAACTCATTTGATAATCAAAGCATACATTTTTTAAGTTAAAATTGTTCAAAAATCTCTTTTGAAAACATTTAATCAATTTCTTACCAAGGTAAGTCACATTTCTAACCTTCAGTAAAGGTTGAGGCTTCACAAACCATCATATATTTAAATCAAATATACATTGTCTCGTAGAACAAGTAGACATAACCATTTATGCAGAAGCATTCATAGAGTATATTTATTTACAATTTAAGAAAATGAGAACCATACATTGGCCAACATAAATTGTATGAAACATATGTAAGTAAAATTTTAAACCTGACTTTAATAGTGGAATGGAAGAAGAAAGGGTAAGGTTAACTATGTTGCCATAGACCTACCAAAATCCCGTACGATGTGCTCCGTACTAAAGTTGACCCAACACACAATGGATTTGAAATAAACAAGTGCATCTTACTTGTGTGAGATATAAAATCTCAGTGAGTAGACATGGGGAGGGGGAACAAGTTAAACGGATGAGTGTTTACATAGAACACAATTTCATTAAATATGTTATAATGAAACCATAATCAAGTCATATGAATCATGAAGCTAAAAGGGTTTTAAGAACATTTCAGATAATCTCAAATGCACACAAGGCCTCCTAAAGGATTAGTCTGAAGTGGCAAGGCCATAAGAAGTCGTAAACCATCCAAAGAAGTCATTAACCTTGAAAATAGACCATAGGTATCAATACCTTGCTCAAAGGTATTAATACTTCTGAAGCAGAATGCTTACTTTCTTACAAGTATCAACTTTTTTCTTAAAAGTATTGATACTTACAACATAGAATTCAGAGCATTTTGTTGGCAAAGTATCGATACTTTATTCAAAATTTCCAAATTTTTGGCTAAAATTTCTATAATTTTGCATCTTTTACTTTGTCCATGCATTTTGTTAACTTGAAAATTATTAGAGTTTTGAAATGACAAAAATGATCAATGTTTCTTGTTTAAGTAATCCTTGAATGCTTTTAAAATACCTTTAGCGTTTCCTTACTTGAATGATATTTCAACTTATTGTTCAAAGTTGTTTGTGAAAAAAAAAAAATCTTTTGAACACTTTGAATCTCAAGTTCCAGCAATAAGAATCAACTGTAAGAAAAGGAAACATCAATTCTCAAAGATACAAAAGCCACTAGAAAAGCAAGAATCAATTTCTCAAGCATCAAGTGATTGATTCTCAAATGTTGCAAGACAAAAATAAAAAATTTGTAGAAGAAGAAAACATGGGAAAATTGAATTAAGAGGAAGTGGGCAAAAACAAATTTGAATTTTGAACTTGGCATCCAGAGTACAAGAAGAATCGACTTCTAGAGGAGCAAAAGATCAATTCTTAAAATTTTGGGATGAAAAAAATCAATGTCTCAAGAATGCACAAATCGATTGTTGGAAACAGAATGCTCTAGAGGTAAGAAGAATCAACTTATCAGGAATACACTAATTGATTATTATAAGACAGAATGTTTCAAACCAAAAAGAATTAACTTCTCAAGAAAAAAAAGTTGATTCCCAAGCTTTAAAAAGTAACTGTTAGATTCAAAAAAGATAAGAAAAGTGGTTAATTTTTCCACCAAGTCATCCCCAATAGCAACATACTTTTTCCGAGTATAAAAAGGACTTCTCCAACATATTTTGGGTGAGAAAAGAGTTGAGAAAAAGATCATTTGATCTAAAATCAAATGAAATGAAGAATAAGAGGAAAAAAAGAGAAAAATCAAGATAAAGCAAGCCACTCATACTATTTCCAAAAGCTTGTGAGCTATCTTTGAGCTTCAAATTCTTTCGCTTTCACTCATATCTTTTGTAATCATTCTTAACACCTCTAAACTCCTCCTTCATGTACTCACATAGTAAAACTAACCTTTTTAAGCTATATTTGCTTTAACCTTGTGAGAGAGAAATGGTTATGCTTAATCCTTGAAAAGGCAGTGTTATAAAGGTTATGCTTGATCCATTAAAAAGTAGATAGGTTATGCTTGATGCACAAAAAGTAGGGTTTTGTAAAAAACATGCTTGATCCTTTAAAAGGTAGTTTTGATAATGGATTTCAAACTTCTTGGTGAGCCAAGGGAAATTATGTAGGCGCCTATGGAGAGGTCCCAATCTCCATATATTCTTTGTGTCTTATCTTTTTTCTCCTTTCTCCTTAAACTTGTACCTTTATCTTGAAAACATTTTAGAAATCTACTTACAGCTCTTTATTTTCTTACTTGTGTATTTTACTTTGTTGTGAAGAGACTTGAATATTTGTTTTCAAACTCGTTCATTCTTTAACTCACTTTTCAAATCACTCTCGACTATTTTTTATGCACTTGTACATTTTCCTTTGAAGACTTTTAAAAATTTGTTTTCATCTTGTTTGTTCTTCAAATTTGCTTACCAAATTTCATTTGACATTTTTTTAAGTGAAAAAAGTTTTTGAGAAACTTGTTTTCAAGCTTGCATTCATTTAAATTTTGATTTGAAGAAAAGAAATTTTCAAAAATCCAATTCAACCCTTTATTGGATATTTCCTTATTATAATAAAGCTAACATTTCTAACAATATATATCATAACGAGTTCTCAAAGGTGCAGGTTTAGTGACCTTTGAGTGGTCCTTGGTAGCCCCAAGATGGCCATGAACTTCATTTTCTCAGTGACAAAGCAAAAAAAAGATAAGGAATCAAGTATGCTAGAGTAAGGAAGAACAAACTCTTGAAGATTGAAAACTCTCTTGACACATAAAGAAAAATGGGTGACTTCTTTGCCAAAAATTTTTATTCGTCAAATTTTAAACTTTTGTTGTTTGCAGTTACTTTGTTTTTGATTAAATTGATTTTGATTGATTTTGAAAATTGATTTGGTATAATTCCTCATGTTTTGTGAAATTGATTTCATTTTATTGTTTTTGAGAAAAACTGATTCTTGAGCATAACTTTGAACATAAAGATTTGATGTTGATGGTACGTTGAAATATGAGCATATTTGTTAAGTTGCATTCTTACCTATTTTAGTATTCTAAACAAGGAAAATTGAGCTTAAAAAGTTGACCTTTTGATTTGCTTGTGTCTATGATAACTTAACCATTTGAACAATCTTGATTTGCATTTCAAAACTTGCATGAATAGTTCAAGTTGGTTAATAATGAGATTGATAAGTCTTGACTACTTGAATTGGTACTAGAATAAACTTATATGAGTGATGATTGCCATCCTTGAACTTATAATGATTTATGAACAAGTTTGCTGCATGATGAAAATACATTTAACTTGTTCTTATTGGATGTGCATGCTTGCTTGCAAGCTTGAATGGTCATAAGGGCATTATTCATTCATAAGTGTGAAATTTATTGAAAACAACCGTAGAGATGCATAAACATGATTCATTATACTCATTACACATTTCATAAATCTTTTAGAGCATAATTGAACAAAATTGAGTGACACTGAGCTCATTATTTTTTCACCAAGCATGTCCAACTCAAATCTTAAATGTTTTAAAGTGCTTAAATATATTATTTCTCATGACCTTACTTTGAAAAATAATTTTTTTTAAAAAAAATTATAATGTTCAAATGCCTAATGTAGGATCAATTCTTGAAATATGCTCTATGTTTGTGCTTAAATGATTATTTCAAAATTGATTTATTGATTATGCATGTGAATTCAATTAGGATGAACTCATTGAACTTCATGAAAAATATTTTTGGTTCATCTATTATTTCTTGGTCAAGTCACATGCTTAGATGATATCTAATATTGCTTGCCCCTGATGATTAAAGTCTAAAACTTGACTTAAGTAATAAAATTACTTCTAAAGCTTAATTTCATAACTGAAGTCAAGTTTGATCATGACACATATTATGTTGACATAAATGAAATATCTTTTGATTATGAATTTGAATGTTCACTATGTCTTCCATGAGCTTAAATGATTACATGATCTAAAGATATTGTGTGCATCCAACTTCTGCTTATAGATTACCATGAATGACTTAAAGTTTAAAATGAAAAATGACCTATAGCTTGAGTTAGCAGTGAATGCCTAATGAGCTTTGATTGAATTTTTATTTCTTAAATCTTAACAATAGGTATTCATTAATGTTTGGATGTCCACTTTTAACATATTCATGAGTTGAGTGCTTTATTTTCAATATTTCATAATAATTGATATCACTCATGAATCATGGACTATTGAGAAATAGCATGTACCTTGAAATTCAATGGTTATATATTTTTAGTATATGTCTATGTATTTTAGGAAGAGTGAAAACATGCTTTCATTTTGTGGAATATGTAAAACCCGACTCTATAAACACATGTCATGACATACATGCACTGAGTAGCATGTTATTACTCTAGGAAAGTCCTAAGAATAGACAAAACCCGATATTGTACCTAACGGTACACTTGAGTTGATTTAACCTCCAACTAGTTCAAATAGGAATCGTACGATGAAATTTAATATTTTATAGTCCAAGAATGACTAACAATGATTGTTCGGAGTTCGAGGGTTCATTTGGAGAAAAATTAGAAATTTTGATGTTCAAGGGCAAAATCGTCATTTTGCCACCTAAGACAATAATTTGATCATGGAGTGAAATTTTTGACCAAGATTAACTATTTGGAGTATAATTTAATGATAGAAAGTGAAAAATTTCAATTTCGGCAATTTTCGAAACATAGGGGCAAAACGATAATTTTGTCATCTCGGGGTAAAAATCATAATTTTCACCACCCAAAACTTGTCAAAATCATAGGATTTATTTATTTTTGGTATGAATAACTATGGTATTTTAAGTGGTGAAAAATTGAAGTTTAAAAGACGAAATTTTAAAAACGAGCCAATGGAAAAGTGACACGTGGCACTTTTTAATGATTTAATATTATTTTAATGAAAAGTCAGCCCATTTAAACCCCATATTTAGTGATGGCCGGCCATAAGGAGAGAACAAGAGATAAAATAGAGAGGAAAGGAAGAAAAGAGAAAAACCAAAGAAAAACTAGAAAATTCAAAGGAGAAATCACGTTTTTCGACCGTTTACGCGTCTAACGGTAAGATTTTTTGACTTTAGCTTGATTTCTACCTTTCTTATGCCTTTGTTTCCATTTAGCATGTTTGAGGAGAGAGATCAAAAAGTGATATCAAGGGCTGGACGAAATTCAAGGGGGAGGAATTTGAAATTTTTATGTTTTGATTTTTAGTTAAATTGATAGTTTTAGTTAGTTAAATGTGTATAGAAATCAAATTGGGCAAGAAAGCATGAAATTTTCATAATACCCACCCTTGGCTGAGTGTTCAATGATGTGTAATGATGAAAAACTGATTTTTATTCTAAGAGAAATGAAGAGAAAATGATGAAAAATGGTTAAATGTGATAGAAAAACAAAGTGAAAAATTTACCGAGTTAATGTCCCATTTTTGGCCGAATTTTTCAAGGAGAAAAGTGAGCTGATTTTGGTGATTTTAGAGGACTATTGGCTGATATTTAATGGTTAGAAATGTTGGAGAGAAAATGGGACAATTTAGAGTTAAAATGGAGCGCGTTAGCAATTTATCGGGTAAAGTGCCAAAAATAGGTTAATACCGCGTTTAAGCCGTTTTAGGCTATTGCATTTCATACCATGCATTAGTATAGGATTTAAGTCAATTATATAGTGATTTAGCATCAATGTGGTGAATTGGGTAAATTTTGCAATATGTTTAGGAGGAAAGCCTTCCGATAAAGGCAAGGAAGTCGTACCCGACAAACAGTGATCGGGGCACCTAAAAAGCAATTAGTTTGTACAAACGGTGAGTAAACCTATTATTATTGTAAATTATCTAGAGTTTATTTTTAAATGTTCTTCATGGATTTTATGAAATGAAAATGAGATTAAAATGGGATTTTTGATGTTTTAGAAATAAATGTGACAAATAAAAATATATTGTGTTGATTATGAAATTGAGTAATTAAAGGCTGCCAATTATTTTGAAATATATATTTTCCTATGAATGGCTTATGATGTATGAGTATATGTGGCTATATTTTATAATTGTATTGAGAATTTATGTAAGCTGTCTTTTACTATGTAAGTTGGGTAAATAAATAAAAGCCACGTTATACTGTCGAAATTTTATTAAAATTGGTGGGTTTAGTCACTGCAATGATGGGTTTTCATGGATTGCCTATTAGAGGGGCATGATAAACCTGGTTATATAGTTACTCCGATAGTAGAGGCGAGGAGGGTAACTCCCGGGGTAGTATTAGAGCTCACTTCTCGTCGAACCCCCACGTGAATGTGTAACTCGGCCAACGCCAAGGAACGGCTTGTTTTAAAAATAAAAATGTGTTTCACATTTAAATACCTTAACAACCTTGGCAGACTCGGTTAGATGCCTCGGCCAAGGTATCCTCGAGGCTTAGTTTTGGCTTGAGCCTTGTTTTTAATAAAAGTCAAAAGCCTTAACAACTGTTTTGGTAAATTACAAATATTTTATGGTTTAAGAAATAAATTGAAAACCTTATGAAATGGTTTGTAATTTGTTGTTTAAACTTGCCTCCATTTTACTCGCCTTTAGATATTTATGATAATGTCTGTTTACTCATTGGGATTGCAAAATCTCACCCACCTCCTTTCCAAATATTTCAGGCCTGTGATAGCTTGTAGATATCAATTTTGTCGAGGATTCCAGTTGACCCCTCTATCTCACAGACAGTAGGTTACTATCACCAACACTTGGTGTATTTAGGGGTCACTTGTCATTATAATTATTATTGTACATTATAACTTTGTAAATTATTGTATGTATGAATTTATTTTACTTCCACATTACGAAAGATTACATACACGTGTTTCTATAAATATTATTTTATATAAAAATGCTATTTTTTGTCTTTCGATTTACTTGAGCCGGAAACGACTGAAAATTGTTTAAAATTGATATGTAAGCCTTGTGGGGTTCTGATTGGTATTCCGGATAATGAGTATCAATCGGGACGTCGCGGCGGTTGTCATGGGCCCGAGGGAGGTTCCGGGTCGTGACAGAATAAATTAGAATCATGATTAATGAAGACAACCAATTTTATTTTTTATTTTTTTTAATCATGCTTATGCTTGCTTGATCATAATATTTTCTTACATGATTGCAACAAGTGTTAAATGTTTTGGTGATGCTTCATTAATAATGATATTTTCTTGATGTGAAAATTCTCTTTGCATTGCTAGGATCATACATGATTTAGAGAATGTTTCTTGAAAGGCTTGCTTGATAATAATTTCGAAGAATATTTGCTAAAAATGCTTAATGAGGATATTCTTTTTTATGGAATTTCTCCTAGAATTATAATTTCTTTTTAATTAGAGAATTCCTTTAAAATGCTTGGTTGATATTGTTTGGTATTGCTTAATGAAAATTAAGAATACTTAATGATACTTGAAAATGATTATGAATGATACTTAATGACTAATGATACCTTAGACATGCCTAGGAAATACTTTGCAAATATGTTGAAAATATGAGATGCATATGTTGAACATATATCTAAATGCTCATACTTTTCTAGTTCCATGAATACTTGAGTATCAGGTGAACATATTGAATATCTACTCGAATATTCACTTATTCTTTGGTCATGATTTCTCTTTTAACAATTTGCGTTGATCTTATGATTTCTTAAAGGGGAGTTTATCATTGACATTTATCTATGCATTATCCCTTGTTTATTTCAATCAAGATTGATGTCATTAGCACTTGGTATCTTCAACAACAATTTGTGGTGAGAGTTCAATAAATTGTTGTTCTTCATTATTGGTAACATCTTTTAACACCAAATTGATATTGTGCTTCATAATGCTTCTCACTTATGCTTGAATGTTGAAGGTCACAATTGATATCAAGTTTTTTAAGTTTATTCCAATTGTTGACATCAAGCTTTAGGTATTTTTAATAGGTATCTAGCTTTAAATTTGCATCAAGCTTTATGTTGTCCCTTTTCACTTGAGCTTTAAAATTGATTAAATCCTTCTTAAATGTGTTTAAGCTTTACAATTGGTATGCTTGGACTGCTTTCAAAAGAGGGAGCCTTTTCTAGTGTCTTACCAATTGATATAATGAGTTTGAAAATGATTTTATCTGTCATACTTGATCTTATGTTTATTTGCTTTTATAAAAGGGGAGTTTTTACTTATATCCATCAATTGGTACTAGTTTTGAATCTTGGTGGTATAGTGATTGATGTGCTTATTGTTTGATATTAGTATATTCATTGTCATGCTCACTAGGTTTTGCAAATTGTGCTTATTGTTATTCTATCTTCCTTTTCAATATGACAATAAAAGGGAGAGATATTGAGAAAATTTGCATCATCAAAAAGGAATATTGTAGCTTCAAGTTTTTGTACCTTGCAACTATTTAAGGAAAGTACTTTTACAAGCATATTTTGCTCAAAATTTTTGTCATATCAAGAAAGAGGAGATTATAAGCCTAAAAATGATTAGAGTTTTGAAATGAAAAAAAAATGATCACAATTTCTTGTTTTAGTAATCCTTGAATGCTTTTAAGCACCTTAATGTTTCCTTACTTGAATGATATTTGAACTTGTTTGAAGTTTTTGTGAAAAAAAAAACTTTTGAATACTTTGAATCAAATTCAAGCAAGAAAAATAAACTACTAGAAAAAGAAACATCGATTCTTGAAGATATAAAAACCATTGGAAGAGCAAGAATTGACTTTTCAAGCATCAAATGATTGATTCTCAAAAGTTGCAAGAAAAAAATAAAAAATTTGGAGAAAAAGAAAAAATGGGAGAATTGAATTAAGATGGAGTGGGCAAAAGCAAATTTGAATTTTGAACTTGGCTCCCAAAGTGCAAGAAGAATCAACTTCTAGAGGAGCAAAAGATCAATTATCAAAATCTAGGATGAAGAATAATCAATGTCCTAAGAATACAAAGATTGATTCCCAAGAAACATAATGCTAAAAGCAAATTTGAATTTTGAACTTGGTTCCTAAAGTGCAAGAAGAATTGACTTCTGGAGGAGCAAAAGATCAATTCTCAAAAATCTAGGATGAAAAGGAATCAATGTCTTAAGAATGCAAAGATTGATTCCCACGAAATAGAATGCTCTAAAGACAAGAATAATCAACTTCTCAAGAATGCAAAAGTCGATACCAAGAAAACATAATGCTTCAGAAGGAAGAAGAATCGACTTCACAAGAATGCATGAATCGATTCTTGTAAGATAGAATGCTCCACACCAAAAAGATTTGATTTCTCGAGAAGAAAAAGTCATTCCCAAGCTCCAGAAAGTAGTGGTTAGAGACGAAAAAGATAAGAAAAATGGCTAGTTTTCCCACCAAGTCATCTTAAACAGCTATAAACTTTTACCAAGTATAAAAGGGACTTCTCCAACACATTTTAGGTGAGAGAAAAGTTGAAAAAAAAGATCATTGGATCTAGAATCAAATGGAATGAGGAAGAAGAGGAAAAAGAAAGAAAAATCAAGCTAAAGTAAGCCACTCATATCCTTTCATAAAGCTTATGAACTCTGTTTGAGCTTCAAACTCTTTTGTGCTTTCACTCATATTTTTTGTAAACATTCTTAACTCCTATAAACTCTTCCTCCACGTACTCACATAGCAAAACCAACCTTCTAGAGGCACATTTGTGATAACTCTATTATATAGAGTTATTTAGTCATATTCTGAGACGTTAATATAGCTAAGACTTTGTGTTTTAAGTAGTTTTTAGATAGTTTTTATGTTTTTAGCTGATAGTTTAAAGCATGTTAACTTAGTCTAATTCAAGCAATTCTAGTTTATTTTTATGTTGAAGGTCCTATTTTAAGCCAATGTTGATTTAGTCCTTGTGTTTGTAGGTTTTCAAATGCATAAAGGTAAATGGTGATAAACTATGCAATGGAGACTAAGTCAAGATTTTCACTAAACATGTTACGGTAATTTGGATATAACTCAAGCTATAGAGATCGAATCAACGTGATTTTTAAATCATAGGAAAGATAAGAGGTAGACTATAGAGATCCAATCAACGTGATTCTTGGACCATAGGACAACTTCTATAAAATAATCTTATCCAAGCTCTCAGTTTCAAAATATTAACTATATTAAAAATGATTAAATAATTAACGAAGCAAAAAATGACACTAAGAAAAATATTCACTCAAAACTTAGGATTATGGTGCTTTTCAAAGCTACATTTGAATTACATCATTTTCCTTAACTTAAATTAATGCAGTACATGGCTAACCTAGAATCCAAACTATGTACATGTCTTCTGTAGAGATCATGCACACATACATTTTCTAAATTAATCCCATATGTTTATGCAAATTAATTAGGAAAAGTTCATTAGGTTCGTGTTCTAACTTAGCCAGCTAAGGTATTGAGGTATATGTCTATCCTAAACACGAAACATTAACCCAACTCAGAAGTGAATTGAACTAAAGCTATTCAAAACTATGGTCTATTCTAAACTCCCTCTATCAAGTTCCATTTAGAGACCCACTACATTTCAATTGGTGATTAGCCAATGAAAAACATTAAGTGTAAAATTGAATAAACCATGTAATTTCCATTAATATTAAGCAAGGAAAAATCAAATAATCACATTATATTATAAAATATCCCATAATCCTAGAAAACAAAATCAGATCATTATTCTATTTATAGTAGACATAATTAAATCCAGAGAAAAGATCATTGCTATAGCAAAATAACAAGAAAGAAATCAAGAGTAAAGAAAAATCAAATCCTTTTCGATTCTTGATCCTTGTCTCCTTTGATTTCTTCTCATTTCTCTCATTGAAAACCCTTTTCTTTTCTCTCAAAAACTATCGTTCTTTGCCTGTTTCAACCTCTTCTCTTACCTACTAAAATAGTCCTATTTATAGGCTCTAAAAAGCCTTAAAAATTCAATTCCCGAATAGTTGAATCCTATTGAAACAAGTTGGGCATCGCGACACTCCACACTTGGATTTTTTTTCATTGTCTTCTAACTAAAGCCATGGCCCTCCTCCTTGGGCACTGTAGCACTGGCCTCTTAAGAATTTGTATGGGAGTGCCGATATCCCTTTGGGCACTGTGACCTTGTGTCTTTGAAGGCCATGGCATTGTTCCTTGTGCTGCCTTGGTGTAGACTACTTTCGTAACTCATTGTGCAACATGATTTTCTTCTACCTCGAGGCTGACATGAGAAAAATGGTAAGCATAAAAGTTGTAGGTCTACCTCTCAGATTTCCAATGGTTGAAGAATCATGTTGATTGAATCTCTGTAGCTCAAGTTATACTAAAATTACCACAGCATGTTCAGTGGAAATCTACTCTTAGCATTCTTTGCATAGTTCATCATCGTTTAACTTATGAACTTGAACACCTACCAAAACAAAGACTAAACTAGTTATAATATCCCGTACTTTGATATGGTGACTAATAAAGATTATTGGATCCCAATTGAGGTTAATTATAATGTTTAAAAGTGATGAAAGATGAAAGGAATAGTTTAGGATAAAATATTCCGCACTTGAGAAAATAATAATAAAATAATCATATTTTTTTTTAGGAAGAATTTGTGAGATAAAAAGTGATTCGGAAGTCAATTGAGGCATAATAATGTATTTTGGGTACCAAGGAGACAAGAGGAGACAAAAGGAAATTTTTAGAATAAAATAATATTTTATTAATTAAATAATATTAAAATATTAATATTTTTTTCAGTGTCAAAATTTTTCATGAAGGAGTATATGGGCAACCTAAGTGGGGAAGAAGAAGAATGAGAAAAATTTTGGAGAAAAATGACGTTAATGGGGTCACGTGTCTTTATTAAGTAAAGATAGCACAAGTAAATAAATATTTTAAATATTATGGGGACACCACGTTGGAGTACAAACTTCATACTTTGTTTGTACATGTGTAGAAAAAGATAATATTAGGAAATTGGAGTTCAATGAGTGTTGGGAGGACTAAGTTAAGATGGAAAGAAACTTAAAGGGAAAAACAGTAATTTTGCATAAAGTTTGGTCAAAGCTTCCAAAAGAAGCTTTGACTCTCATCTTTATCAACCCAAAACCGTCCTTATCCTCCCAGCAAGATATTTTCTTCTTCATTCTTGAAGCTTCCAACGCCATTCTCTCATTCTCCCATGGAAAGCTAATTTTCTTTCATTTACTTTCCTTCTTTTCTTTTCATTTCTTTTCTCTTCTTGCTTCTTTCTTCTCCTAACTTCTTATGCACCAAAGTTACTGTCATGACCTGGCACTCCCCTCAAGCCAGTGACAACCGTCGCGGTGTCTTGATCGACACTCATTGCTCGGAATGTCAACCAAAATCCCGCAAGGCTTTAATATTAGTTTCTCATTTCCCCTGTGAGTAACTGTTACCAAATATCATGTTCTAAAAGATTTGAAGTTATTTCCAACTTAAATCAATAAAAAAATGATTTCTATCTCATAGAGGCATTTTGGTTATTTTTTCCCGAAAATCTCGAAACCAGCTAAAAATGTAGTATGCGAGTGGAAAACACATATTTCATAATCAAAAATAAGTTTAGATGCCTAAAACATTCATTTAAAATGAAATTATGACTATTTGAATATAATAAAAATATTCAATAAAATATTGTATTTTCTTATAAAACAATATTTATAGAATTACCGGTAAATAAATTTTGTAGCGTAAAAGCTAAATAAATTCATACATACTGTAATACAGATAACCAAAGTATAAAATTAATTTACAGTGACACGTGGGCCCACGAATGACTAAAAGTATCAAAAGTGGCAAACCTACAGTTTTTGAGGATGCAAGTCCAATTGTAGCCCTTAACAAAGTGAGCTATCTACCGACTATCCTGAGCCTAAAATGGGTGGAAAGGAGGGTGGTGAGATTATATAATCCCAGTGAGTAAACAAATACCATCTAAAATATCTAAAACTGAGTAAATGGAAACAGATAAAATAGATTAGCATAAAAATGATTCTCAGCATTTTGAACTCATTTTAATAAGATAAAATAGATTCATTTCACCAAAATAAACAACGAGGCTTATGATTTCCTGAAAAGTTTGGCTCGTGCCAAAATCATTCTCATACTCAATTATCAGGGATACCTTGGCTGAGGGCTATCCCAACTGAGTCGGCCAAGGCTGTTAAAAAGTCATGTACGCATAAATCATGTTTTTTTTTTATTTTGAAAACATAGTCGTTCCTTGGCATTGGCTGAGTTCACCCTCACGTGGTGGTTTGGCGTGAAGTGAACTCTAAAGTTTTAACCTCAAGAGTTATCCAACCGCGCCTCTCATACTGAGGTATGAATATAATAGGGTTACCGTGCCCCTCTAATAGGCTGGTCCATGGAACCCATCCATTGCAACGACCAATTTATAACCCACCAATTCAATAAAATTCAACAGCATGACATGGCAATTATTTTATTTTACAGCCTCTCAAGGCAAATCAACAGTTCATACATTTTCAACACAAATACCAATTCAACCATTCATGCCAATATTATCATAAGCCATTCAATTCAAACCATGATTTATAACACAGCAATTAGTCTCCAATGACTCCATTTTCAAAGCCATCATTCAATTTCAAGACAATTTTATAAAATCATTTCATTTAATCACATTTTGCTTATAAAACATAAAGATTTACCATTTAAACTCATTTTTCATAAAATCACAAAAACGAATTAAAATTCACTTCAGATAATCAAGATGATGATAAGGTTACTCACTGTAATGGGAATCGAATTTCGAGTACTCCGATTCTTGATCCTCGATTTCTATCTCTTTACTTTTGCCAAAATGCTCACCATATAGACAATACACGACACATAATTCAATATACTGTGTCATACCATTATAAATCTATTTCAGGCTCTTTACTAATGCATGAAATGGGATGTGAAACGCTCGGGTAACCATCTAAATATGGTGTTCAGTATAAGTTCAATTGTGTACCTAAATAAAATGATATTGGCCTAATTCGGTCTGTCACCCGATTAATTGGCCAATATGTCCAATTCAACTCCAAATAATTCCATTTTTATCCCAATACTCCAAATCATCAAACACAAATTAAATAACCTGAAATATGGCAAAATCATCCTCACATTTTCTCTTGGAAATTTCGGCCATGGAGGGTTCACTAACAATATAATTTTTCAAGCTTGATTCTCACACCATAAATCACTAATTCCTAACCAAATCACTTGAAATAAAATCAAAATCATCATCAATATTCCACATGGAGAATTCGGCCAATGATGGGTTATGGAAGAACATGAAATTTTCTTGCTTGATTTTCATGCTATACATCATTAACTAACTAAAAACACTAAAATACATTGAAATCTAACCAAATCAAGCATCAAACCTCCCTCTAAGTGTTCGGCCAGCAAGAGATTCATCATGATTTCATATGATTCAACCATGAAAAATAAGAAAAAATGCTTACGAAAAAGAGATCTCAAGCTTAATTGAAAAATCTTACCTTTTTTTCACTTGTTTCCTTGAATTTTCACACTTTTCCTTTGAATTTTTCCACCTAGAGTTTTGTTCTTCCTTTTTCTTCCTTTGTTCTTGCTTTGGTAGACCATAAGAATGAATGTGGAAGAGTTATGTGCTGATTTTTAAAGCCAAATAACAAATGGATGAAAATTTGACACGTCACCATTCCAATGGTCCATGTGTCACACTTACCCATTAAGCAATCTCTTTCCACCACTTAAATTTTCTCAATTATTCATGATAATATTGGGTAAAATCCATGTGCTGGATAAGTGTTGGGTGACGTAAAATTATAATTTTGCCATTGGGTGGCAAAATGACTATTTTACCCTTATGCTCGAAAAAATGTCAGAATTAAAATTTTTCACTTCTCAAACTCAAATTATACTCCAAATGATCAATCTTAGTCAAAAATTTCATCCAACACTCACATCCTAACCTCGGGTAGCAAAATGATCATTTTTCCCCTAGGTCATGAAAATTCCAATTTGACTCCAAACTAGTCCTCAAACTTCGAATCACCATTTTAAGTCATTCTAGGGTTTTAAAATTCTCAATTTCATCTTAAAATATCTATTTGGACTAGTTCGAGGCTTAATTCAACTTAATTGTACCATTTGGTACATTGCCGTCCTTTAACGATTTTCGAGGTACCCAAGTAAGCAAACATGCATTCTTATGTAAGAATGGCATAATAAACATATTGTAGAGCTGGGCTTGATAGTTACAACTTTCAACCCCAATTTCCAGCACATATAAACTCTAGGAAAAGAAGAAAACAAAAGAGAGAAAGGAAGAAAAAGCTTGGTTTTGGTGATTCAAGCAAGGAAAGGTAAAGATTCTTGTTTTTGGCTTGAGTAGTCTTTGAAAATGAGTTAGTGACTTAGAGAAATGTCTTGTGGCGGCAAAGATTGGCTTGATTGGAGAAACATTGATAACATGTAAGCCAATAAACCCATGGGTACATGAAGGACTCAAAGTGGAAAAGGAAAATGGTAAGCTTAACACTATGTTTTAAAGCCTACGGTTAGTTGAATATTGTGAGGAATTATGGTTGTTGGAAGGATCTATTTGCCTAAGCTAGTTGAAATTTATTAAGATTGTATGGCATGTTGTTTGAAAGAAATGAAAAAAGAACATTGTGGATGGAGGATTGAGAAACAAATTATTGAAAGTAAGATAGATAACGATGCATGTAAACTAGGAAATAATCGAGTGAAAGTGAGAATGATTGTTGCTGCCACATATGTGGATTATGTGTGAAAATATAAGATGGATTTGGGCAGAAATTATTTAGGAAGGTTGAAGTAGGCACGTGGCATCATAAATAAGTTACCGGTGATATAATCTAAGGAATTATGTACGTAATGGATATAAGTAATTTTAGTAAAAATGTATTAAGAGGTTAGTTAATTGAAGATGGTTTCATAATAGGATGAAAAATATAAATTTAAGTAAGGATTAATTGTTTGAAGTGCTGCCCGTATACATATGTAATTAAATATATTAAGTTCGTATTATTGCTAGGAAGTGCAAGGATAAGGTTAGAGATGTGGTGGCGTGCCAGAGTAAATAACGAGTGATCGGCCAGTGAAAATAGTTAGAGACACCTTCAAACAAAGAGCGACTTAATATCTCGTTGTTGCCAAGTGAGTGAACTTGCATTAAAATGTTTTAGGATATACACATTTATGTTTGATTGAATCCCCTAAAATGTTTTATTAGTTTTTCTTCAAAAACTTGCACGGGGACAAGCCTTTAGTGAAATGTTTTTGCGAGGGGAACATGATTGTGATGAATCTATGTACTTTTATGTGATGCTTATATGTATATAAAGATATACGATACATAAATATATTGTTAAGTAATTTTGTATAATTGATGTAACCGTGCATGTGCGGAGTGGGCAGTGCACATGCCTGTTAAATGACAATGTCGTGATAATTACAACCGTGCATGTGAGGAGTGGGCAGTGCACATGCTGGTAATGATGTTGTCGTGATATTTACAACCGTGCATGTGCGAGTGGGCAGTGCACATGCCGGTAATGATGTTGTCGTGATGTTTACAGTCGTGCATGTGCGGAGTGCTCAGTGGACATGTCGATGATGATGCACATGAGCAGGGTGAGATGGGGTGTCTGGCTATGTGCACGATGTGGGGGGATGCACATGAGCTGAATGAGATGTGGTGGTATACTAATTGATATATGCTTAAGTATATGTATATACAATAGAAAGATTATGATTATAATATGTGATTATATGGCATGATGAATCTTGAAAATTTCCCATTTTCTTGTGAATTGATTTTATTGCAACAAGAAACATTTTGTTTATACTGCCTTGCTTAGATGATTGCTGAAAATTCTCTCTCTTTCCAATCTCATGCTAAATATGTTTCCTTCATTATGAAATGTTTTAGTAACCAGAGGTTTGATGGAGAAATTTTAATAAGAACGTGAACTAAGTTGCATTGTTTTCAAAGATGTGCATCATCATTTCTAAACCTTCCTTAACGTTGCTTGTTCCCTTCTTATGTTCACTCACTGAGTTTATACTCACGTTTTTAAAATTCATGTTTTAGGTTTCCTGAGTTAAAGGTGATTGGATCCTAGGACGAGGTGCTCCACCTTATACATTGCTCGGTACGTTTAGCGTGACACTAAGTGTTATCAATCGTGCCCAAAATCACTCCGCTAACGATCAGGATTATCTAAAAAAGAATGGGATTCTCGCATAATGGACTCCTCCAAGGACTCCACAGCACAATGGGGTGTTTGAGAAAAAGAATCAAGCATTGTTAGACATGGTTCGATCCATGATGAGTCATGTAGATCTTCCCATATCTTTCTGGGGATATGCCCTAGAAACTACTACTTGCATACTAAACCAGGTTCTTACCAAATTAGTTAATAAGACACCATATGAGTTTTGGAGTGGGAAAAGGCACAACTTGTCTTATGCTAGGATTTGGGGATGTATTGTTTATGTGAAGCGTACAATGTCTAATAAGTTAGGAACAAGATCAGATAAATGCAAATTTATGGGATATTCTAAAAAAATACACGAATATTACTTCTATAATCCCATTGAGCAAAAGGTTTGTCTTGAGGCATTTACTTTCCTTGAGAAATAGTTATTAATTGAAAGGGCTAATGGAAGTAAAGTTGTACTCGAAGAAGTTTGAGACCCACAAAGGAACTTGAGCCTAAGATTGTGACATCTGATGTACAACCACAATCTCAAGAGGCACAACCACTTAAAAGGTCTAGTAGGATTGATCAAGCTCCAAAGAGATATGGATTTCTCTTCAAAAAGAACACATTGCCCATAAATGATGAGGCTGCAACCTATGAAAAGGCAATCTTAGACATCAATTTTGAGAAATAGCTAAAAGTCATGAAATTTGAAATGGATACCATGGATACCAACTAAGTATGGACTTTGGTGGATCCATCTAAAAGGATAAAACCCATTGCGTGAAAGTGGGTTTTTAAGAGAAAAACCGATGTAAATGGCATGTTGCAAACCTTTAAAGCTAGATTGGTAGCAAAAGGTTACTAACAAAGACAAGGAATTGACTTTGAAAAAACCTTTTCACCAGTTGCTATGCTTAAATCGATTAAGATTTTGCTTGTAATTACTGCATTCCATGATTATGAAATATGGTTAATGGATGTAAAAACTGCATTCTTTAATGGAAATTTGCACAAGGAATTGTACATGATACTTTATCTCTACGGGTGCCTAACTAAGGATGCCAAAACAGGATGTTTTTGGGTAAAGTATGAAGCATATGAAGGCAAATGAGTGGTCAAGATAGGAATCATCATCCCAAGTGATTCAAAGGGAAATATCTCATTAGTTCTTGGTTGACATTAGCTTAATCAAATCCTTGGCTAAGGTGATTAGGAGATTATGAAATGAGTTTTATAAGTCTCAATAAAGCTAATGATCTAACTACAAAAACAAATATGGAGGATAGCAAAAGTAAGCACAACACCAAGATCATATCATCTCTGAGATATATGACAAGCAAATGAATTACACTGATAAACTATACTTAAAGACTGTCAAAGAATCCATTGACTCTCCTAACGATTGGGTGGCCATGATGCATTGCTAGATGCCAATACTGGTCCATGGAATTAAATTAATTAATTTAAAATTGAATATGATTCATTTAAATTAATTAATTAATAAAATTATAATTCAATTCCATTGCCAACATGTTAGGAACCTAATAGGTCACACACAAAGGTTGCAATTTGGATTAAATTGAGAGTGTGATGGTTTAAGTTAAACTTAAATCAAATTTTAGGTTTTAACTACAAAGGACCTAATTAAAAAGAGTTTAATTGGGCATTAGTTAAATATTATAATTGTTATAATATTAAAGGACTTATTTGAAAATTTTAATAAGTCTAATAAAAAAACCTAGATATAAATATCACATTACAACCACTCTTTTAAAAAAAATAATAAAAGGATTAATTTTATATAAAAAAACTAATAGCTTTTCTCTTGAGTGTCACTATTCTTGAGAGAGTTTTTCAGAAACTACTCCATTGATTCTTGGTTAGAAATCAAAGAAGAAAAAAGGACAAATCATTGTCCAATTGTTAGTGTTAGCTTTAAAATTACTATAGTTTAAATTATGACAAAATGATCAAATTTGCTTGAACATTATTTGAGTAATCCTTGACAATTTCTTGAAATGATTTAACTCCCATACATTTGTTCTTACATAGTTACTGTGAGACCTTGACCTTTATAGACTCGTAGATAAAAGTACACGCGATATCCTTGATCAGGGGTAAATTCGTTATTTCCTTAGTAAGCCCCTAAAAGTAAGTTTTAAACAATATTAAGTCCTAAGTAGGCCTAAGGCATAAATGAATGATGAAAATATGGGTAAAATGACAAGGAAATAAAAATTTTGATGATTTTCATGATAGGGGCAAAATGGTCATTTTTCACCCCGGGTTAGAATTTTTAAGTTTTCATGAATCCGAGCATTTTTAGACCATTATAGACCTTGTCCTAGTGTCAAAAGAGTAAAAGATTTCATAAAAGATTGGAAGAGAATAAGCTAATTTGTGGAGGGGTAATTTGGTAACTTAAGTATAATGGATAAGCTTGGGCTATAAATATCTCTTTCTTCCAACAGCTTCTACATTCTCCTACAGCTTTTCTTCTTCTTCTTCTTCTCTTTCACGTTGCTTCCCAACCTCCATGAAAGCTTGATATAAAGCTCCATAACCTTCCTCAAAATAGCTCCATTTTTCATGCTTTTGGTGCACCCTTTCATAAACCCTTGTGTTCTTCCACTCTCTCACTTTAAAACCCTTGAAAACTCTTGTTTCCATACTCTCTCTCACTAGTTAGGTGTTTTAGAGAGAGAAGAGGAAGCTTTAATAATAGCTTGAAAGTTTTTGGGAAGAATTTCAAATACAAGCTACCAAAGTGAGTAGTACACTAGAATTGAGTTTTAATGTTAAAAATGGTTAGCGTTTATACTTGGGGGTGATTTGGTAGTTGCGGTTATTCATTCACTTTAGAGTGATTAAGATAGTGAACTTAGATACCCAATTAAATGGCAATTTGAAAGTTAGCTAAGAGAAAGCTTTTAGAATTTATAAGTGTGTAGCTTGAATTAATGGTGATGCTAATGTGATAATAGGTTCCTACGAAGCCTCATCGCCCCATTTGGACAATTAGAGAAGTTAGAGTCGACTAAAGGATTCAAAAAATAATGGTGAGTGAACTTGCATTTCAAAATAGTTTTGGGAATGTAAATGACTTATTCAATCTTTCTTAAAAACGGGTGCCTTGGGAACAAGCCTTTGATAAATTGTCTCTATGTGTGACATGTGGCTGTTATGGATTGTTGTATTACTACATTATGTTGATATATATATATATATATGAATAATGTTGTGTAATGATATTGACCCGGCTATATGCGAGTAGGAGTGTGCATAAGCCGATGCTGACCCGACTATGTGCGAGTGGGAGTGCACATAAGTCGATGCTGACCCGGCTATGTGGGAGTGGGAGTGCATAAAAGCCGATGCATATGAGGTGATGATGATGGGAGAGTGTGTGTCACGACCCAAATTCTGGGCCATGACTGGCGCATGGGCCCAATGGACGTTGTCCACTAAGCCCAAGCAAGCCTATTAATCTGACATATTCATCATTCCATTATAAACTGCTAAGTCATATTTCATAACTTAGGATCAAAATAATATTAAACATTTCCACCTCATACTTGCATACCAAACAAGTGTATATACATCGTCTATACACAACAAAAGAATACTCGACTTCCAACGGATAGACTTGAACGAATGTACAGCTACTGAATACCGAGACACCTACCAAAAGATGGATACAAGTCTACGAGGACACCTCGTCCTAGTTACCGGCTGCCTCGTTATCTAAAAACATGAAGTTGAAAACGGTGAGTATAAACCCAGTGAGTGAACAAGGAAGGGAACAACCATACCATAAGGAATGTTTAACGAAATCATGATGCATTCTTTTTCAGAACAATGCAATTTGTTTTTGATCTTATTAAAACCCCTCATGTAAACCCCACATGATTAAATCACTTAATGAAAAGAGTCCATGCTCAACAAAGATTTTGGAGAGTGAAAACTTTAATAGCATTCATGCGAATCAAGTCAAATAAACGACAGGTCCTCGCTGCAGTGAGAATGAATTTTTGCTGCAACGACACTTAACTTTAATTATCATCTAGCCGAGAGTTTCTTAACTGGCTAAGGGTTTATCACCAAACCTCCTCATTTTATACTTAATTCATTTATTCCTTAATGTTGGAAGTCCATGCTCAACTATGGTACCAAAGAAATGGAAAATAGGGTAGCAACCGAGCCAAATGAGGAGAAAAACAAAAAGTTTTTCGCTGCAGCGAGATTCAATCTCGCTACAGCAAAATTCTAGGTTTCAAAATAGAAAGTTTCTCGCTGCAGCAAGATTCTCGGCTAGCACCACCCCTCCAAACTCAAGAGTTTCTCGTTACAGCGAGAATGAATCTCGTTTCAACAATAATCAGATCATCAAGAAAAAAGTTTCCTTTTCCCCTTAAATCAAAGCCATCCTGCTAAAATAACAAAAGCAACATGTAACACATACAAACTCCCAAATTTCAATAATTCAAATGCTCACATTTTTGCATTACAATCATATACCATATATGTATATATATATCAATCATCATGTACACCCTCCCATCATCATCATCTCATATGCAACGGCTTATGCGCATTCCCACTCGCACATAGCCAGGTCAACAACGGCTTATGTGCATTCCCACTCGCACATAGTGGGGTCAGCAACGGCTTATGTGCACTCCTACTCGCACATAGCCGGGTCCACATCAATATACAAAAAAGCACCCAATGCATATCATGCATATTATCATATGTTGATAACACATAACCCATTGTACAGCACATTTTCACAATATAAAATCACTTCACTAAAAGCTTGTTCCCAAGGCACATTTTCAAGGACAAGTTGGATAAAATCATTCACATTCCCCAAAACAAGTTTGAAATGCTAGTCCACTCACCGATTTATTGTTGAGCCTTTAGTTGACTCTAATTCCCTTAATGATCCAATTGGGGTAATGGGGCTTCGTTAGAACCTAGAATCACATTAGCATCAGTATTATGTTAATTCACACATTATAAACCCTAAAAGCTATCTCTTAACTAGCTTTCAATTACCATTGTAAATGGCTATCTATGTTCACTACCTAATCACATTAGAGTCAATACACAATCTCAACAATAAAGTCACAAATCAATCACTAAACATTATCAATACTTAAAACTCAGTACTAATTTACTACTCACCTTGATAGCTTTGTAACTTTGAAATTCTTTTCAACAATTCCCAAGCTTATTATAGGGCTTTCTTTCTCTTTCTCTCTCTAAACACTTATCTAGTGAGAGAAAGTATGGAAGTAGGATTTTTCAAGGGTTTTAAAGTGAGAGAGTGAAAGAATACAAGGGTTCTAGTCAAAAGGGCTCAAAGGTATGAAAACTAGAGCTAGAGAGAGAAAATTATGCAAGCTCCATATCAAGCTTCCATGGAGGTTGGAAGCAACGTGAGATGGAAGAAGAAGAAGAAGACAAGCTACTGGAAATTCAAGAAGCTACTGAAAGGAGAAGATATTTATAGCCCAAGCTTATCCATTCCCTTGAAATTACCAAATTGCCCCTCCACAAATTAGCTTATTCTCCTTCAATCTTTTATGCACTCTTTTTGTCCTTTTGACACTAAGACAAGGTCCATAATGGTCTAGACATGCTCGGGTTCATGAAAACTTAAAATTCTAACTCGAGGTGAAAAATGACCATTTTGGCCCTGTTGTGAAAATTATTGTCATTTCTAGTTTTCTTCGTGTTTTCATCATTTCACATCATTTATGTGGCCTTATGCCTATTTAGACTTTAAAATATCATAAAACTTTCTTTTAGGAGCTTATTAGAGAAAATGACGATACTACCCCTGGCCTATGTTATTGTGTCTATGCCTAGTTACAAGCCTATAGAGGTTGAGGTCTCACAGTGTGCATGATAATTGATATATATATACATATACATATATGGTACATGGTTGTAATGGCAAATGTGAGAATTAAACTGGTTGAATTTTGGGAATTTATATGTGTTTCATGTTGTTTTTGTTAACATAGCAGGGTGGCTTTTTCTTAAGGGGAATGGAATTTTTTTGCCAGTGCCTTATTTCTCGCTACAGCAAGAAACTCTCGGGTTTGGAGGGGTGGTGCTGGCCGAAATCTCGCTGCAGCGAGAATGTTACTGTAGCTTCTCACTGCAACGAGAAACTTTCTGTTTTGAGACCAAAAATTTGCTGCAGCGAGATTGAATCTCGCTGTAGCGAAAAACTTTTTGTTTTGCTCCTCATTTGGTTCGGTTGCTACCCTATTTTCCATTTCTTTGGTACCATAGTTGAGCATGGACTTCCAACATTAAGGAATAAATGAATTAAGTTTAAAATGAGGAGGTTTGGTGAGAAACCCTCAGCCAATTAAGAAACCATCGGTTAGTTGATAATTTAAATCAAGTGTCGCTACAGCAAAAATTCATTCTTTTAGCTGCAGAAAGGACCCGTTGTTTATTTGACCTAATTCGCATGAATGCTATTAAAGTTTTCACTCTTCAAATCCTTTGTTGAGCATAGACCCTTTTCATAAAATGATTTACTCATGTGGGGTTTACATGAGAGGCTTTAGTAAGAACTAAAACAAATTGCATTGTTTTGAAAAATGAATGCATCATGATTTCGTTAAACATTCCTTATGGTATGCTTATTCCCTTCTTGTTCACTCACTGGGTTTATACTCACCGTTTTCAACTTCATGTTTTTAGATCACGAGGCAGCTGGTAACTAGGTCGAAATGTCTTCGTATATTCGACCCTTGGTAGGTGTCTCGGCATTCAGTAGCTGTACATTCGTCCGAGTCTCTCCGCTGGAAGTCGAGTACTCTTTTGTTGTGTATAGACAAATCGATGTAAATTATTAAATTATGTTTAGATAATATATGTACTTTTTGATTGGTATGCCACTATGAGATGGCAATGTTTAGTATTATTTTGATTCAAAGTTATAAAATGTGACTTAGCAACTTTTAATGGAATGGTGAAAAGGTTATATTAATAGGCTTGCTTGGGCTTAATGGACTACGTCCATTAGGCCTATACGCCGGTCATGGCCCGGAATTTGGGTTGTGACAATTACAAGCTTGACTCTTGAAGTTATTGAACTATACCTATAAGCTTGTATGGCTTAAGTATATGAGTGCTTATGATTCCTATTCATTAAAGTCTGATTTAAAGATTGAAGGAAAACCTAGATGCACTCATTAAGGGGGAGTTTTGAATTTTTTTTTAATGATGACAAAAAAGGAGAGAAGGAAAACTAAGTTAAATTGAGTGTAATAGGTTTTCATGTTTAATTTATGAGTGTGATGCTTAGCTATGGTTTTATTGACTATTATGTGCTAATTATAATGGATATTCAATATATCTTGCTTAGCTACTATGGACATTATATATTTTGTTTAGCTATTGTGGATATTAAAAATAGTTTATTGCAAATCTTTAAGAAAACTAGATGCATTGACTAAGGGGGAGAAACTCATTATGCATAAAGATTTGAAGTATTCATATTGAACATAGACATTGCACTATTAATCTAGGAGTGTTTTGTCATCATCAAAAATAAAAGAGAGAGAATGTTAACTCTATATGTTTTTAATGATAGCAAAACATTCCCATTCATTGGTGTCTAATTATATTGTTTAAGTGTGCAAGAGAAAGCTTAAATTCATTAATATATTTGGTATTTGAAAGCAAGTCAATATGCTTATTCAGTTGCAAGATGGGTTAATTGGTGAAACAAGCAAAGAAGAAATAACTTTAATAAAGATAGATTAGTCTTAACCGATTAACACAAATCTTTAATCAATTAAAGCAATTATGGGTGCTACACTAAAGACAGACAGAAAGATCTTGACTGGTTAACACAAGATTTAATCAGTTAAGTGGGTGCTAGATACAAACAGAAGCCTCTTAGTTGGTTAACTAAGGGAGCTAAAATCCAAAAGTGAAGATCCAAAATGAAGGCAATCAAATTCATGAAAAACAATTCATGAAGTCTCGGATGACTAACATATCTCATGGCTGTTTAAGGAAAATAGGACATTAATATTACCAAGCTAAGAGAAGAATTAATCAAATAAAGAAAAGTTGGTGAAATTGGTTGCTCTAGAAATAGTATGCTCTTAATCAATGAAAGTCTTTCTTAACCGACTAACAGGGCAAAGTAGATTACGAGACAAATAAGACTTAATCGACTAAGAAGTATGGTTAACCAACCAAAAGCTCACTGTTAGAAATTTGAATTTAAGCACAACTGAACAAAATAACAGCCAGAAATGGCTAGTTTTTGTCTCTAACGGCCAGAATTGGTTTTGCAAGTATTTAAAGCCTCTCTAACTATCAAAAATAAGATAAAGAAGTTATCCAAAGTGATTTTGAGCTTAGAAGGCCAAAAACCTTCTTTTTACACTTATATTTCACTCTTATCTTTTGAAAAAATGTTTAAGCTTATCTTTGCACATCTTAGATCAGCTAGATGATCAATTGTACATCTTTTCTCTATTTTCTGTTTACTTAGAGTGTGAGAGACACTCTAAGGGGTTGATCAAGCTTGGGTTAGCTTGGTTGTTGTGGTAGGTTCTAACTAAGACTTAGAAAAGTTAGTTTTGGGTTTTCATTGATCTCAGGAAAAAACTATTGTTAAAGGTTGTGGCTAAGCCTGTGAAAAGCCATTTAGGTTTTGGTTGATCCCGTGAAAAACCATTGTTAAAGGTTGTGGCTGAGCCTGTGAAAAGCCATTGTAAAAGCTTGGTGGAAGCTTAGGAATTTCATTGACTTTAGTAAATTGGTTTGAAAATCCTTGATTGAGAGATCAAGGTAGTGGATGTAGGTCAAGGGGACCAAATCACTATAAATCATTGTGTTTTGTCTACCTTTTTTTTATTATCTTACTACTTTTAGCACTTAAATCATTCCTCCTGCAAGCTTTAAACTTCCATTTTCAAATTTCGTTAATTAGCTCTTTACTTGGAAGGAATTTTAGTGTCATTCCAAAAGTGCTATTCACCCCCATCTAGCACGTTCTTTGGGACCAACAGCTAGCACAAGCCAGTGGCATAAAGCTTTCTCTTTGAGAAGGATTCGTTGCAATCTTGTATGCAACATTGAAAGCCAAGCATTTGAATGGCTAAAATTCTTTCACACAAAAAGGTGTTTACTTTTTTCAACACCAAAAGGAATCCATTTGATTACAATATCATTTGGAAAAGTAAAAACCTTTTTGATTTCTATGGTGTTTGACTTTTACATTAAACAACCAAGGTGATCCAAAGGTAGAAGGCATGATTTCTATATTGTTTCAATTTTTTGTTATTTCACTGCATTGATGCTCTAATCATGAAATTCCTAGTAGAGTCTAATTACATTACAATGCTCATTTCCTTCTCTTCTAGGATTGGGTTCAATGTCATGATGTTAAGTACCATAAAGTCTATTATTAAAGGCATTAGCTAACTAACCCATTTGTGTCTCAAGATTCTTAAGTGATGCTGTTGACTTTGGATGGTAGCATCAGTCTTAGCCATTTACTACATGAACATCTTTTCCATAATTGGTATTTTCTCAAGCATAGGAGCTTTAGCTTGTGATGGAAAACTAGAAAGAAAGTTTGGCTTTATTGCTAATAAGGATCTTTGGTTGTTATTCCATGAGAAATTAAGATTATTCCTCCAACTAGGATTGTAGTTGTTGTAAAACAAATTATTCTATTGTTTATTAAAATTTCTAACAAATTGTACAGATTCAACATTAATAGGACTCTAATCACTGGAATGCTTATCTCTACATAACTCACATGTTGCAAAAGGACATTGAATAGCATGGACACCCCAGTGTATCAATTTTCTTAATGAAAGCAACCATTTGTGCAGTCAAGGCATTAATTGCATCAAGCTCATGAATACCAGCAACCTTTCTTAGACCCAATCTCTTAAATGGCCATTGGTAATTGTTGAAAGTCATCTTTTTTAACAAGTCATATGCCTCATCAATAGATTTACCTATTAGTGCTCCTCTTGTAGCATCAATGGTGGTTTTAATTGGTCCCAACAAACCATTATAAAAATTTTGTACTTACAGCCATTAAATAGCCCATGGTGAAGAAATCTTCAAAGTAAATCCTTGTACTTCTCCCAAACTTCATACATTCGAATCAAATTGCATAAAGGAAGTGATATCATTCTGCATCTTTGTTGTCTTAGCTATTGGAAAAAACTTAGTCAACAATTTCTAAGCCAAATCATCCCAAGTACTAACAAAACCAGCTACAAGCAAATTCAACCAACTATTTGCCTTCTCTCTCAGTGAAATCAGGAAAAGAATCAATCTAATGGCATCATTTAAAGTACCATTGGTCTTGAATGTATCGCAAATCTCTAGCATGTTCATAATATGTGCATTAAGATCATCATTCGGTAATCCTTCAAACTAAATTGAAGTCTAAATCATCTAAATGACTGCTGGTTTAATCTCAAAATTATTGACTTGCATGGTAGGTCTACAAATGCTAAAATAAAGCCCTTGTAGGAAAGGTATAGCATATTCTCGCAAGGACTTGTTCTCTTCTTGTTGGTCAACCATTGTGTCACAGTGAGTTGAAGCTTGTAGATTCTCCCTCTGAAGTCTACGAAAAGTCTTTTTGATTTCTAGATCAAAAGGAATAATTTCCAAATTTACAACTCTTTGCATACAACAACCAAAAGTACATGAAAACAAAGAAAAAGAAAGTTTGAATTAAGACTAAGATTGCTTGGTATTAATATTAATAAAATTATGAAAACAATTCCTCAGCAATATCGCTAAAAACTTATCGGATTTACCACACAAATGCACATATCGTTAACAAGTAATATAATGAAAAGTAAAGTATCATTCCCACGAAGAATTGCACCACAATTTTGGTAAGTTCTAAAATCAACATAACTTAATCTTATCCAAATTACCAATTTTTAAAACTACTAAAAACTAAAACAACTAAAACAAATAATAAAAATCATAAATTAACTAGATACACTCAATCAAACAAAAGCCTAAAACCACAATATCCCCTTAACACTTCATTTGAATTTCTTTTACTCTCTCTTTACTTGCTAGATAACTAAGTTGTTAACCTAAAGTCCTAATGTATTTATAAGTTTCTTCCAATGTTCTTATAAAATATCTCTCTTAACCAATCTACTATATTCCTATGAAAATTACAATTAAAAAAGACTCATTAAGCTTAGATTCTAATTGTGGCTACATATGACATGTAAGTGTATTCTTACCCTACACACAAATCAAATCAGTCATCTCATGCAATTGAAATTGAACCTAAGCTATTTCATCTAAGGCTTACACTAAATTCCCTCTTCTAGTTTCATTTAGGTTCCCCTTTCTATCTAATTGGTGATCAAGCAATCAAATGCATTAATCACAAGACTTATAAAAATAACTCAAATACTATCAATTATAAGAAAGAAAGAGTGTTAAAATTTAAACTATATGTTAGGTTTCATTGCAATTCTAGATAAAGAAATTTAGTTCCTCAAAACTATTAAAAACATCATCCAAAAAAGTTTAACCATCAATAGAAAACAAGGAAAGTATAAAAAGAACTAAAGAAGAAAAGAAAGCTAAAATTTGTCAAGCCTTCGATATTCAATCCTTCAGAGTTTTTCCTCACTCTCTTGCTTGCTTGATGGATTTGTTTCTTCAAAGAAAACTTATCTTAATTGTTGCCTTCAACTATTTTGAAAGTGCCTTTAAATAGGGTTCAGAATCCTACTCAAAATCTACTCCTGGATTTGTCTCTACTTGAGATATCATGCTAGAGTCGCGATGCCACTCCCTCAGCACCACAACACTGAGCTCACTGTTTTGATCATGCATCCTTTTTCTTCACAGCGTCGCAGCGCCTAAGCTTTTGTCTTGTCTTCTTTTTCATTGTACACTCCTTCAACTTGTGATGAAAGTTTTTTCTTTTTTTATGCTAATCTGGGAAAAGTAATAAACATAAAAGTTGTAGCCCTATCTCTTATCTTTCCATTGGCTAAAGTATCATGTCAATTGGACTTTTAGAATGACAATTATACTCAAAATACCAAAATATGTGCAGGAGAAGCATGAACCTTTAATGCATTTTTCTTTAACAATTGAAGCCCTTTTTATTTGCACACCTACAAAAGAACCAAACAAATTCAACAATAACTAAACTAAAAGTAAATTATCAGCAAAATAAAATAAAATAACTTAAATTAAATCAATCCAACATGATTTACTAAACTAAGACAAATAAATAAAAATACCTAATTCCTAAACTAAATCTGAAAAATTTAGCCAAATTAATACTTAAAATGTGATAATATAACTCCATGAAATAGAATGAAAAACTCCTTAAAATAGAGTTATCAAAGATTGATACATGCTTGGTGAAGCTAAAATTAAACTTTTTTAGCCTTGAGTTACATCATGTTTTAATTTGACAAAAATCACATGTTTTCTTGAACTTAATGTCAAGCGTTTGAAATTGTCTCAAATACATTTTTAATCCTTTAAGATTTCGTATTTGTTTGAAAAGCTAAACTTCATTAGAAAACATCTCATGAGCATTCAAACAATGAATATTCAATTAAGAATACAAGAGCAAATATGCCTTGAAGTGTTATTTAAATATAGGAATAAACAAAAGAGGAAATAGCTGAAGAAAAGCATCGAAAAGCTAAGGAAACTTCAAGACACAAGCCAAGAGTTAATCTAAAAGAAGCTCAAGCTGATCCAAAGGCTGAAAAAGTGAAAAACTTGAATATTATAAAGGCATGGTCGACCATAAAGTGTTTATAGTTGACCCTATTCTAGAAAGCTCAAGAAAATCATGTTTTAAACAAGCATAGTCGACCCTAAACCAAGCATAGTCGACCTTGACAAGTCAAAGGTAGGAAAAATTCAAGATTACATAGCCATAATTGACTATAAAGGAACCATAGTCGACTATAGTAGCTCATACTTGCAAGAGACATGCTCTCAGTAAATGGATCGATTAGAAAAAGATTATACTCAACTATGGAAGCCCTAATTTGAGAAATTTGAAGAACATAATCAACCCTATGAGCGTTTTAGTTGAACTTCAAGCTTCAACAATGGTTAAATTTGATTCAAACTTGTGTCTACTAGCTTCGAACATTGCCACAGATATAAATAAACACATTAGAGCCGTTATAAAGTAAGAGAAAGCCTAAACCAAAACTTCAAAACCTAAAGAGACTACTAAAAGTTCATCTTCACTCACTAGCATCCTTGTACTCTTCCATCAAGCTTACAAAGTTGAATCCTCACTTCACTCAAGTTGAAAGTGTCACAACCTGGAACCTCCCTCGAGCCCATGACAACCGCTGCGACGTTCCGTTTGATACTCATTACCCGAAATACCAATCGAAATCCCGCAAGGCTTACATATCAGTTTTAAACAATTTTCAGTCGTTTCCGGCTCAAATAAATCAAAAGACAAAAATATAGCATTTTTATATAAAACAATATTTATAGAAACACGTGTAAGTAATCTTTTGTAACTTAGAAGTAAAATAAATTCATACATACAATAATTTACAAAGTTATAATGTATAATAATAATTACAATGACAAGTGGCTAATAAATTCACCAAGTGTTGGTGATAGTAACCTACTGTCTGTGTGATAGAGGGGTTAACTGGAATCCTCAACAAAATCGGGTATCTACAAGCTACCACAGGCCTGAAATATTTGGAAAGGAGGTGGGTGAGATTTTGCAATCCCAATGAGTAAATAGACATTATCATAAATATCTAAAGGCGAGTAACATGGAGGCAAGTTTAAACAACCAATTAAAAACCATTTCATAAGGTTTTCAACTTATTTCTTAAACCATAAGATATTTGTAATTTACCAAAACAGTTGTTAAGGCTTATAACTTTTATTAAAAATAGGGCTCAAGCCAAAACTAGTCCTCGGAGATACCTTGGCCGAGGCATCTAACCGAGTCCGCCAAGGTTGTTAAGATATTTACATGTTAAACACATGTTAGTTTTGAAAACAAGTCGTTCCTTGGCGTTGACCGAGTTACACATTCACGTGGGGGTTCGACGTGAAGTGAGCTCTAATACTACCTCGGGAGTTACCCTCCTCGCCTCTACAACCTGAGTAACTATATAACCGAGTTTACCGTGCCCCTCTAATAGGCAGTCCACGGAAACCCATCACTGCAGTGACTAAACCCACCAATTTTAATAAAATTTCGACAATATAACGTGACTTTTATTCATTTACCCAGCCTACATAGTAAAAGACAACTTACATAAATTCCCAATGCAATTATAAAATATAGCCACATATACTCATATATCATAAGCCATTCATAGGAAAATACATTTTTCAAGACAATTGGCAACCTCCAATTACTCAATTTTATAATCAAAAGTTTCTTATTTCAGAAAATCAAGACAATATATTTATTTGTCACATTTATTTCTAAAACATCAAAAATCCCATTTTAATCTCATTTTCGTTTCATAAAATCCATGAAGAGCATTTAAAAATAAACTCTAGATAATTTACAATAATAATAGGTTTACTCACCATTTGTACAAATTAAATGCTTTCTAGGTGCCCCGATCACTGTTCGTTGGGTACGACTTCCTTGCCTTTACCGGAAGGCTCTCCTCCTAGACACATTGCAAAAATTTCACAATTTACCACATTGATGCTAAATCACTATATAATTGGCTTAAATCCTATACTAATGCATGGTCTGAAATGCAATAGCCTACAACGGCTTAAACGCGGTATTAACCTACTTTTGACACTTTACCCGATAAATTGCTAACACGCTCTATTTTAGCTCTAAATTGTCCCATTTTCTCTCCAACATTTCTAACCATTAAATATCAGCCAATAATCCTCTAAAATCACCAAAATCAGCTCACTTTTCTCCGTGGAAAATTCAGCCAAAAATGGGACATTAACTAGGTAAATTTTTCACTTTGTTTTTCTATCACATTTAACCATTTTTCATCATTTTCTCTTCATTTCTCTTAGAATAAAAATCAGTTATTCATCATTGTACATCATTGAAGATTCGGCCAAGGGTGGGTATTGTGAAAATTTCATGCTTTCTTGCCCAATTTGATTTCAATATACATTTAACTAACTAAAACTATCAATTTAACTAAAAATCAAAACATAAAAATTTCAAATTCCTCCCCCTTGAAATTCGACCAGCCCTGGGTATGACTTTTTGATCTCTCTCCTCGAGCATGCTAAATGGAAACAAAGGCATAAGAAAGGTAGAAATCAAGCTAAAGTTGAAAAATCCTATCGTTAGACGCGTAAACAGACAAAAAAGGCGATTTCCCCTTTGAATTTTCTAGTTTTCCTTTGGTTTTTCTCTTTTCTTCCTTTCCTCTCTATTTTCTCTCTTGTTCTCTCCTTATGGCCGGCCATCACCTGATGAGGGGTTTAAATGGGTTGACTTTCCTTTTAAAAAAATATTAAATCATTAGAAAGTGCCATGTGTCACTTTGTCATTGGCCCGTTTTTAAAATTTCATCCTTTAAACTTCAATTTTTCACTACTTAGAATACCATAGTTATTCATACCAAATATAAATAAATCCTATGATTTTGATAAGTTTTGGGTGGTGAAAATTACTGTTTTCACCCCGGGACGATAAAATTATCGTTTTGCCCCTATGTTTCGAAAATTACCGAAATTGAAAATTTTCACTTCCTATCATTAAATTATACTCCAAATAGTTAATCTTGGTCAAAAATTTCACTCCATGATCAAATTATTATCTTAGGTGGCAAAATGACGATTTTTCCCCTAAACATCAAAATTTTCAATTTTTCTCCAAATGAACCCTCGAACTCTGAACAATCATTTTTAGTCATTCCTAGACTGTAAATATTAAATTTCATCATACGATTCCTATTTGAACTAGTTCGAGGTTAAATCAACTCAAGTGTACCGTTAGGTACAATACCGGCTTTTGTCTATTCTTAGGAACTTTCCTAGCATAATAACATGCTACTCAGTGCATGTATGTCATGACATGTGTTTATAGGGTCGAGTTTATAGAAAGTTTTTTCTCTCTCTACACCTAAGCATAAAGTTTTAGCACCTAACCTTTGAGAGGTATTTTCTTGCTAAAATTTGTATTTCATTCTAAAGATTCTAACTTAACCTTGAATAGCTATTTGTGACAATTTGTGGTTGATCCTTTAAAAACCATTGTTAGTGGGTTACTGCTTTATCCCGTTAAAAAGCAAGAATCCCTTTATGGATAGTGTAAAGGTTATCGCTTAATCCCAAGAAGAAGCCGTTGTAAGGGTTATCGCTTGATCCCATGAAAAAAATAAGAATTCCTTTGTGGATTGTGTAAGGATTATCGCTTTGTCCCATTAAAAAGCAAGAATCCTTAATAATGGATAAAATTCCTTCATTATCAAGGCAGTGGATGTAGGCATCAAAAAAGCCAAACCACTATAAATTTCTTATGTCACTCTTTAATTTTTCGCATTATTAGTTGTTTGATAACTCTATTATATAGAGTTATTTTGTCACACTTTGAGAGCTTAAGTAGCTAGATCTTTGAGTTTTTAGGTTTAGATTTTAGCTTTTTAGGTATTTTTATAGTTTAAGCTAGATTACATGTTGAATAGTCAAATTAAGTTATTTTAATTTAATTTTACTTTATTTTGCTTTAATGTACTTTAAAAGGAGTTATTGCTGATTTCTCTCATGGTTTTGTGTGGGATATTTGATAAGCAAGGTGCAATTGAGTCAAATAGCACAAGTATGGTGAAGGTTTCACTCATACATGCTATAGTAATTTGAAGATAACTAGAGCTGAAGAAGTCCAATTGATGTGATTTTTTATCCATTGGAAAGCTAAGAGAATGGGCTAAAATTTTGATATTTACCACTTTGCCCAATTTAGAATAGGTCAAGGTGAAAATTATGTCAAAATATGATGGATAAATGCAAGTCTGCACAAGGCAGTATGGTCATTGAAGGCCTCAACTCTAACTTACTCATAGCTGCGACACTAAAGGAGCTATAGCTGCAATGCTAGGAGGATTGTGGTAGTGGCACTGAGCTTGTGGGGTACATCTTACAAATTCTCCAGAGCAGAATGCCATGTTGCTGAAGAAGTAGTGCCACGGCAACACCAGTGAGTGTCACGATGCCGCAGCGCTAAGGAGTTAATGTCGCGACGCCACTCCAGTTTTTGAAATTAAAAATTATGATGGGAAATTGGAAAGTAGAGCATCTTGCACATATTTCAAAGACTTTTTTAGACCATTCAGCAAAAAGGACGGTAATAGCTTTTCTAGAAAATTAGAGCTAAGAATTAAGCAAAATATCAAGAGCAATTGAGAGACATTCGAGATTAACCAAGCTTCAACATTAGTTTATTTCTCTTTTTTGTGTTATACCTATTTTCTTATTTTGAATTCATGGCTGAAATTCTTTGGATAACATTTTATTTAGATATCATGAACTAATTTGCTTTTCTAGGATTGTGGTGGATTTTAACATGTAGTTTGAATATTTGTTTCTCTTTTATATATCATGGATGGGTATAGTTTTACTTATTCAAATTTGTTCTTAATGCCTTTAATTACCTAATCAATAGTTAATTGATTTGTGAATCTAATTGAAACTCGACAAAGAGATTTTAGGTTGGACTAAGATTTGAATAGTGCATGCTCATGTCACTTAGGTGATCTGATTCACGATTCAAGTAGACATACGCTAATTGCCATATATAGCTAAATTATGACACTTGCTTAATGAACTTAATTTAATTGATTTCCATAGACATATTGCGAACTAATTAAGTTAGGTATTTGTGTAAACATCTCAACAGAGACTTGTCCATAACTTTGAATAATAGGTTAGTAAAACACCTAGGAAAGATAAATAACAAGAGAAGCTTATGTCAGATGAAGTGTTGAATGAACCCATAATCCCATATCTTTAATCTACTGCTTTTCTCAACATATTTAATTTTTGTTGGTTAATTTAGTGTTTATTTTAATTCCATTTTTTATTAGTTTTTCAATTTTTGAATTGCTTAAATAAGATTATTTTGTTATAAAATTTTAGTAATTAGTGAAAATTTAGAAACAAATCCCTGTGGGAATGATACTCTACTTCTTCTATATTACTTGTTTACGATAGTGTGCACTTGCGTGAAAAATTGATAACAAGTTCTTGGCATCGTTGCCAGAGATTTTGTTTCCTTTATTATTTGCTCATATTAAAATTCCACAAATTAGTCTTAATTTAAGTTTTATTTCTTTGTTGTTCAGTTGTGTTCAATCGTTGTACAAAAAGAGCAAAAAGCAACGTCAAGAAAAGGGCAATGATGGTAATGTGGAGTGATAATGATGATTCACAAGATGAAGATGATGATGAGATTACTAATCTTTGCCTCATGGGACACAATGATAACAAAGTATATCCTATCCCTCATAATCTTGATCCATGTACTCAAAAAGAAATTGATTATATATTTGATTAATTACAAGATACTTATGATGATCTTATGTTTGAATTTGAAGAGAGAATTTTAAAATATGAAGGCATCATAAGAAAACTTAAGGATGATAATGACAACCTAATTAAGGCTAGGATTGAGCTAGAAAACAATATGAAAGGCATGCAAAATAAAATTGACTTGTTGAAAAAGAAAGATGATACTTTGCATGGCACACTCTCTAAGTTTCAAAATAACCAACAAAAATTGAATGATATGTTGGTATTGCAAAGAGCAATCTTTAACAAGGAAAGGCTAGGCTATGACTTTACACACAAAAAAAAAAAACCCCACCTCAAAAATTTATTTGTTAAAGAAAATGAAAAATATGATGGGTTTTCTATTCATGCATAAAATTTGGACATTTTATTTTAACTTGCTCTTATAGGATTGTTACACATAGAGATAAAGTAGGTAGATATGTATAGGTTCCTAAGGGAACCTAACTTCCACAAGGTAAGGTGGTAGAAGTTGATAAGGTTCACAAGGGAACTAAGGTTAATAACCATAAAGGACCCAAGAAATCTTGTGTACCAAAAAGAAATGTTTAAGTTTTCTTTTTGTAGGAGGAGCATGCATGATCCAAGTCAATAGCACAAGAAAAAGGTAAACTAAATCATTCATTTGTGACGAAGATCATTAAGGTATGGCATGTGCAATATTGATTATCAATTCTTACCTATTTGATTTGACACGTGTCTTATGAAATTGAGAAATATGCTTACCAAGGGTACTTAATGATGATATGCCCTTGTTGATAAATTCTCTTATAAATTGTTATTTTTATATAATTTAGAAAATTTATTTAAAAATGTTGAATTGATAGTGCTTGGACAATAATGAAAATGAAAAAAATGCTTAATGTAAAATGATATCTTGGACATGCATTGGAGCTAATGAGCACAAGCTTCTTGAAATTATGAGTATTTGAAGCATACATTAAATATTTATTTAAATACTCATGCTTTGCTTGCTTCTTGAATATATAAGTTTGAGATTGATATGTTGAACATTCATTGTAATACTCATCTATCATATGATCATTATTTATTCACATATGTATCTCATGATCGATCTAAGGGAAGTAAGATTATGTTTTAATGTGATAAACCATTTAACTGCTCCTCCTTGTTGGAAACAATTTAATGAATGATTAAAAGGGAGTTGATCATTGACATTGTCTTATGATGATTAAGCACTCAAAATCTTCAACAAATGAGCTTGGTGAGATCTCAACAAATGGTGTTCTTCATTATTGATAATATCTCTCAAACACCATATTAGTCTTGTGCTTAATGATGCTCTTAATTGTTGCTTGAATGATTGAAACATAGAATCATTATATGCTCTTCATTATGGTTAAAATGCTTTTGATATTTATGATTAGTATAGTTTGTTGATCATTCAATTAAGCATTCATGTGAATATATTTGTGTAAATATATGTGTGTTCTTGTGATCTTAATCTACTTGATTGAATAAGTCGATGAAATATTAATTATCTAGTTGATTGCTTATGTGACTACTCTTGTGTGTATATATAAATTATTATGTTGCATTAAATTTTGTTCATATCATACATGCATGCACCATGCACTCAAGTCATCTTAACCTAAGTTCTTCAAACTTTTCATCATAATTTTTCAAATGATCTCTGAATTCTAAAGATAGATTTTTAATCACACATAATTGTGTAGCAAACAAGCTCCATTTATTTTTCATGCTTTCTCAAAAAGCCAAGCCTTGTTTAAGTTGATTTAAGAGTCAAAACTTGCTTTTTCAAAGTGACATAGTCAACTATATGTCTCGACTACTCTTTTTTTTTTAAGATTGAAACATGTATTAAAGAAGCCATAGTCAACTATTGTACATCATGTAGTCAACTATCGCTCGTGGGTTATAGGTTTAAAAACCTTTCATCCTTTCAAAATTCACTCAATCTCTCATAAATCCCTTTCTTTTCGAACTATTTCCTTTTAGGATTACAAGGTTCATTGAGACCATCAAAAACCCCCAAATCCTTTCCACTATAAGTAGGATATTTTGGGTCAATTACAAATCACTCAAAAGCTAAAAATCTAGTTCTATAATGTAATAATCGACTCTTCAATTCTTGTACTCGAGTTAAGCTCCTCATAGTTGATTATCCCTCTTTCCTAGTTGATTCTCATATCAAACATCTTCTCATGGCACCACCAAAATGGTATAAGCTCACTACTTAAAGAAATTAAGGAAGCTCTTCAAATACAACTTGGTTTCAAGCACTGAACCTTCTCACCAACGAGGCTTATGAACGCTGCAAGAACTCTTTTGCCTCAAGGACTGTTTACCATAGCAATCAATCTAAAATTTCTTGAAGAGTTTTGTTCCCGCATATTGAAAATTTTAGAGTCTTGGGTTGGTAAAATTATTTGAGCTTAAATATCCTAGTGTATGAAAAATTGGTCAGAGTTTTCTATAATAATGCAAACACAACCTAAAGGGATGAAAATAATGCAATACACTCTTATAAAAATGTTTTCACCACCTATATCATGGGTAAATTATTCAAAATAGCTATTAAGCTAATTAAGGATGTGTTTGAGCTTCATAGTACCCTTGATGCAATGACCAACATTAATGATAATTTAGTTGTATATGATTTAGAGCAAGAGCTTTATGTAAACAATGTTAGTGTTCTTGACTCAGTTACTAGGCTATCCATGATGGATAAAATTCTATACTTGATAATTAGTTGGAGCTTAAGGCTTGTACCCAGTAAGCATTCATTAGTCACTGGAGAGGACTTGTGGTTTTTACATCATATTAAGGCACAAACTCCAATTGATCTTGCCAGTTTCATCTTTGCAAATATGAAGAAAATTATTGTTGGAACTAAAACAAGTCTTATATATGGTCAAGTCATCACCCGCTTGCTACAACACTTTAATATTGATATATCCTTGGATGATGCAGTGTCACAACCCAAGAACATAAATCTTGATAAAGCCACCATTTCTAGGATAGGTTATTGTGAGAATGCTAAGACAGGCACTTGGGTTCACAATAAGGCATTCCAAAAAGAAACCGGCAATGATAATGATGATGATGAGGATAAGCCTCAAATAGCTCTAGTAGAACAATCTTCGAGTGTTATGCCTTCTAGCTCTGTTGGTAACATGGGTACAGATGCAAGCCTTGATGCTATGATGGAGAAGATTAATGAAAATACTAAACATCTTAATCCCCTTCAAGATACTATTGAAGACGATTCTACAAAGGCTGACCATGCTATGACTTCTCACCTTGACCACATTGATTATTATATTTGACACATTCTCAAGAATCAAGAATCCTTAAAAGCTCACATTGTACAACTCCTTTCTAAAAGAGCACACTAGCTAGGATGACTTCCACTTCACTTACCCATGCATTTCATCATCATGTTTATATTTCAGTTTTATGTAATATGGATGCTTAATTATATGTTTGTGTATATGCTTTTCAACTTCATGAACTTGAAGAATGTAATGTCCACATCATTTTGATTATGTGCGTGTGTGTGCGTGTGGCATTCTTGATGTTGACTTATCAAGATATTGTGCTTTAATGGCAATGGTTGAATATATTTCTTCATGCTTCGATTGAGTATCTTGAGTAGAAATATGTTATGATTTACCTACACATATTGATCCTTAAATGTGCTAAATGAGTATATTTCCCTATGCTTTGCTTGAATATATATTGATTGGGAATATTTCTTGATTGAATGCTATCATATTATGATGATTGGAAATATTTCTTCATCTATTGATTGAATATTTGCATGAAATTATATCTCAATTCGTTGATTTGATGGTTAGAGATCATTATGAAACTTAATGCTTACTTATATTTGATGATTATCACTAACCATTATCCTTTGAGTTTAAGTGTTTAAAGATCACACTTCTTAACCTTTTTTATATAACAAAAAGGGGGAGATGGTTTATGATTACATTGAAGTGCTCTTATATTATCTAAATTTGCTTTTAAAAACATTTTTGAACTTCATGCATATTTTGAGGGGGAGAATTTTCAAAGTTCATATTCATTTATTATACCTTTCTCATGTACACTTAAATGTTTTCAACAAGGGCATAAAGACTAATTAAGTTAAGGGGAGGTTAATATGCTCATGTTTTTGTCGTATGAAAAAGGGAGAGATTGTTAGCCTTAAGTTACATCATGTTTTGATTTGACAAAAATTACATGTTTTCTTGAAGTTAATGTCAAGGATTTGATATTGTCTCAAATACATTTTTAATCCCATAAGGTTACATATTTGTTTGAAAAGCCATCCTTTATTAGAAAACATCTCATGGGCTTTCAAACACTACATATTCAGCTAAGAATGCAAGAGCAAACATGCCTTAAAGTGTTATTTGAATGTAGGAACAAGGTAAGGAGGAAAGAGTTGGAGAGAAGTGCCGAAAAACTAAGGAAACCTCAATACACAAGCCAAGAGTTGGTCCTAGAGAAGCTTAAGTCAATCCAAAGGTTGAAAGAGTGCAAAACTTGAAGTTTATAAAGCCATAATCAACCTTGAAGTGTTTATTGTTGACCTTGATCTAGGAAACTAAAGAAAATCACGTTTTAAACAAACATAGTAAACCTTGACAAGTCAAAAGTGAGGAAAAGTCAAGATTACACAGCCATAGTTGACTATAGAGGAAGCATAGTCAACTATAGCAGCTCTAACTTACAAGAAACACGCTTTCAAAAGGTAGATCGGCTAGAGGAAGATTATACTTGACTATTGAAGCCCTAATTTGAGAAATTTGAAGAACATAATAAACCCTAGGAGCATTGTAGTCGACCTTCAAGCATTGCTTTAACTATAAATAGATGCATTTTAGCCATTTTAAAGTAAGAGAAGACTTGAACCAAAGCTTCAAACCCTAGAAAGACTACCAAAAGCTCATGTTCACTCTCTAGCATCCTTTTAGTCTGTTGTCGAATTATCCACACAAGTGCATTTATCGTTTAGCAAGTAATATAGAAGAAATAAAATTCATTCCCACAGAGAATTAAATTAATCCCTACTTGCTAATTACTAAAATTAGCACATCCTAATTTTATCCAAATAATTAAATTTAAAATTGTTTAAAATAAAAATTAAAACTAACAGACTGAAACTAAAACTACATAGCAAATTTCTTTTTGAAAATTCAATCAACTACCAAATCTAAGATTATGATATCCCTTAATACTTCATCTGTATATTGTCTCTTTCTTTCCCTCTTAACTTACTTCAATGGATTAAGTTGTTAACCTAAAGTCCTAAATTATTTATAAATCTCTGTCGAGTTTCTCATAAAAATATCTCTCCCAATTAACTTACTATATGTCTATGCAAATTAAATTGAAGAAAGATTCATTAAGTTCATGCTTTAATCTTGGCAACGTATGGCTTATAGGTACATGTCTACCCTATATGCAAACCAAACCACCTATTCTATTCAAGGTTCATTCTAAATCTCCTTAATCAAGGTTTAACTTAGGTTTCCAATTCAATCTAATTAGTGGCCAATCAACTAGAAGCATTAAGAACATAATAGAATAAACTACCTATAACCATCAAATATAAACAAAAGAAAGATAAATAATTTAAACTACGTATTGAGTTCAATCATAATCTTAGATAACTAAATTACTTCCCCATAATGTCACACATCATCATCAAATATAGTTTAAACATTGAAACCAAACCAAGAAAGCAAAAGAACAACAAAGAGAATAAAGAAACTCCAAGAGTGAAAATCTTTATCTCCAAATCTTTTTGAATCCTTCAATTTCTTCTCAACTATAATGAGACTTCTCTTCAATGGTTTTGTGGCTTAATCTTAGCTCTAAATCTTGTGTTTCTTGTCTCTAAAAGTCCTTTGAAAGGTTACTTTAATAAGACCTTGAAGTTTTGCCAAGTTAGGTGACGAAAGAATTCAATACCAACAAGGATTTCCTCATCAAACTACATGAGCTGCGACTTCTGTAAGATAACAGCGAAAAAGAATGCAATCAAATCACACATATGTATCAGAATAAAATGGATTGAAATAAAATGAAACATAACAAAATTTTCTCTGTCTTATCCTATGGATCTCCTTTGGTGTTTTAACACAATCAAACAAAGTAATATTTTAAAATAATATTACCTAACCAAGTGATATGGTAATCACAATGGCACCCTTTTTTTATTTTCTTTTGAACCCACGATACACCACAAGAATGGAGGAGAACCCAAGCCACTCAATTGCTTGGCCTCTATCGATTGCACAGACACAATTGCAATGGAATCTTATTTGAGGAGGGAGTCTTTCAGCCATGTCAATGTGCTAGTAATGTGGACAACCAATTGTCCTCTTCACTCTTCACTCACTCTTTACGTAACGCCACAAGAGAATCTCTTCTCCAAGAATTCTCACACAAGGGGCAGCTAGAGTAGTTAGGTTTAGTGTATGTTCAACACTCATGGAAGAATTGTTGAAACATGAGTATTTATACCCAAGTTAAAATAGCCTTGTCTTTTTTATTAAAGGCCTCCATATTACAACCATTTATAATATTGACCCATGCTTAATTAAACTAATTTTAATTAAGTCCTTGGAGGTTAAAACCTAGTGAATGATTTAAGTCCAACTTAAATCATCATAGTCCTAATTTAATCCTTATTGTAACTTATTGTATGTGACCCATTAGATTTCTAATATGTTGACAATGACCTTAAAATGTAATCCATAAATTAAATTTATGATTAAATAAATTCAAACTACTTTGAATTTATCATTGATCATATCAACCACTTTATGATCATAGACCATGAGTGGGATTTAGCAATCCATCATGGCCACCCAATTGTTAGGAGAGTCAACGGGTTCTTTAACAACCTTTCAATGTCCAATCTATCAGTGTATTTCATTTCGTCATCATATATTCTGAAAATGATAAGAGTATGGTGCAGTGTCTACTCTTATTGATCTCCATGTTTGTTCTTGCAATTAGATCATTAGCTTTATAGAGACTTATGAAATTCATTTCATAATCTCCAAATTACCTGGGCCAAGGATTTGATTAAGCTAATATGAACCAAAAACTATTAGGATATATCCCCTTGAATGACTTGAGGTGATGATTCATGTCTTGACCACTCATTTGCCTTCATGTGCTTCATGTTATACCCAACATTCATTTTTTTGGGGCATCCACGGTTAGGACCCGAAGAGATAAAGTCAAAGTATATCACTCCACACATAAGATAACCTGGTGTCTCAAGTTTAGGTAGTACTTACACAACTACACATGAAAAGTGTTCCATTAACACTCATGTGAGTTACCAAATGGATTTCTCATGGTGGGTCATGATCAGTGAACTTGCATTTTATGCAAACACCCATATGTTAGCTCCAAGTATATCTATAATTCAACTTATAAGATCAATTACTTACTTCACAAGTAAGAAACATAACATGTGCCGGCCTTTGAGCATTACCAATGCCCTTTCTTGATAATACAATGGCCAGGAACTATTTTGGAACAGTGCTTTGATACATAAGGATCTCACAATTATAACTCACCTATAATTCCTTTACAAGGCACATTTGCAACTTATGGATAAAGAAATATCTCTTATAGCATAATAAAATGTCAAACTACATTAATTAGCATTGAGTACCCACTACAATCTATGTGATTGGTTTTTGGGCTTATTCCAACAGCCTCAACCATTTAATTTACAAAAACTGTGATTTAATTTTTTCTCTCTAAGATTGCTATAGTGCTTCAACTTCAATAAAGTTTTTGGCTGCCTCATAAGCCAAACTAGGTGAAATGGTAAACATGAAAGTTGTATATTTTTCTCTTATTTTTCTAATGGTCCAAGAATCACGTCATTTGGTCTTTAGAGAGAGTTATAGTCAACATATTAAGACATGTGCAATGAAAGTTTGCACCTCAAAATTTCTCTCCTTCTTCCATTAAAAGTCCTTCTTCAATAAACACCTACAAAGGCACAAATAAATCAATAACAACTTATCTTAGGCACATAACCATCAATTTAACACAAGATTAACTAAGATTAAATTGACTCACCTAATTAACTAACTTAAAATAATTAAATAAAACCTACTAATTTCTATACATTACCACTAGAACTAAACTAAATTATTATCAAAATTAAGTCCAAATAACTCTATATCATAGAGTTATCATAGCCTTCCAACAAGCTTACAAAGTTGAATCTTTGCTTAACTCAAGCTGAAATTTCTTCTCTCACTACACCCAAGCTTAAAGTCTTAGCACCCAACCTCTGAGAGTTATTTTCTTGATGAAATTTGTACTTCATTCTAATGATTCTAGCTTAACCTTCAAACGCTATTTGTGAAGGTTTATGGTTAAACCTTTAAAAACCATTGTTGGTGGGTTACCACTTCATCCCATTAAAAAGTAAGAATCTCTTTATGGGTTGTGTAAGGGTTATCACTTAATCCCATGAAAAAGCTGTTATAAGAGTTATCGCTTGATCTCGTGAAAAAGCAAGAATCCCTTTGTGGATTATGTAAAGGTTACCACTTTGTCCCATCCAAAAGCAAGAATCCTTGATAGTGGATTTAAATTTCTTAATTACCAAAAGAGTGGATATAGGCATCAAAAACATCGAACCATTATAAATTTCTTGTGTCCCTCTTTAGTTTTCCACATTATTAGTTGTTGTTTATATTTACCTTAGGAAAACAATTTTATATTGATTTATTCTTTTATAGAAAAATATTTTGTGCTTAAGTGATTTATTATTGAAAATTGTGTGCTTAAGTGATTTATTGTTGAAAATTGTGTTTGATGCAAGAAAATATCTTTGGGTAAAAAAGTTTTGATTTTAATAACTAGATTTTCAAAAAAAAAATTACAAATACCAATTCACCGTCCTCTTGGTGTACTTCACTTTGAGACTTCTACCCTAACAAAGTTGATAATGACAAGCTATTAAGTTGTTTTAGTTTATGAGCTGATGGTTGAATAGTGCATAATGGTGAATATTAATAATCATTGTTAATGTGCACATTCACATGACCTTTAGTTTAGCTTTACCTTGGAAATTCAAAATCTCAATGCTTGAAACTTGGCTTAGGTACATGAATTAAAGTGCTAAATTTTCTTACCTCAGGTCAAAAATGATTTAAAGTTACATTTAGAAATGACCTAGTTGAATTTAAAGCACATTTGCGTATTAACTATGTCTTTCTTGAGCTCATGAATACTTGAATCTATCTATTCACAAACATGGCATTGATATTGATCTTATAAATTCTCATGTGTTTACAATGATATGATTGAAATATGAGAAATTGTTCATAAATACTTTAATTTCTTGAATTTATTATTTCTTATATGCTTACATTGAAAAATCATATCTTGAGAATTGCAATGTTCAAAGGCTTAGTCTAGGAACAATTCTTGAAATATGCTTTATGTTTGTGCTTAAATAATTCTTTGAAGATTGATTTCTTGATTATGCATATGAATTTGATTAGGATGAACTTATTAAACTAAATGAAAATGGTTCATACATTATTTTGGTCAAGTCACATGCTTACATGACGTTTAATCTTACTTGACTTTAATGATTGAAGCTTGAAACTTGACTTCAGTAATAGAATTACTTATGGTACTTAATTGTATAACTCAAACCAAGTTTGATCATGACATATTGTGTCAAGATCAACTCTACAATATGTTTATTATGTCATTCCTACATAAGAATGCATGTTTGCTTACTTTGATACCTCAGAAATCGTTAAAGGACAGCAATGTACCAAATGGTACAATTAAGTTGAATTAAGCCTCGAACTAGTCCAAATAGAGATTTTAAGATGAAATTGAGAATTTTAAAACCCCAGAATGACTTAAAATGGTGATTCGGAGTTCGAGGACCGATTTGGAGTCAAATTGAAATTTTCATGACCTAGGGGTAAAATGGTCATTTTGCCACCCGAGGTTAAAATTGGAATGTTGGAAGAAGTTTTTGATCAAGATTGACTATTTAGAACATAATTTGAGTTTGAGAAGTGAACATTTTTAATTTTGACATTTTTTCGAGCATAGGGGTAAAATAGTCATTTTGCCACCCCAAGGGCAAAATTGTAATTTTACACCACCCAACACTTGTCTAGCACATGGATTTTACCCAACATTATCATGGATAATTGAGAAAATTTAAGTGGTGGAGAGAGATTGCTTAATGGCTAAGTATGACACATGGACCAATGAAATGGTGACATGTGTCAAAATCTCATCCATTTATTATTTTTCTTATAAATTAGCACAAAATCACCTATTTCTCTTCATATGGCCTGCCAAAGTAAGAACAAAGGAAGAAAAAGGAAGAACAAGAACCCTAGGGTGAAAATTCAAGAGAAAATTGGTGGATTTCAAGTAATCAAGCAATCAAAGGTAAAATTTCTTGATTTCAACTCGTGATCTACCTTTCCCATGCATTATTTTTCATTTTTCATGGTTGAATCACAAGATATCATGAAGGATAGTGCGCTGATCAAACCCTAAGAGAGAGGTTTTTATGCTTGATTTGCTTAGATTTCAATGTATTTTATTGTTTTTAGTTGATTAGTGATGTGTAGCATGAAAATCAAGCAAAAAAAATTCATGTTCTCCCATCACCCATCATTGGCCAAATTCTCCATGTAGAATATTGATGATGATTTTGATTTTAGTTCAAGTGATTTGGTTAGGAATTAGTGATTTGTAGTGTGAGAATCAAGTAGGAAAAACTATAGTGTTGATGCACCCACCATGGCCGAATTTTCCAAAAGAAAATGTGAGGATGATTTTGCCATATTTCAAGTTATTTAATTTGTGTTTGATGATTTGGAGTGTTGGGAGAAAAATGAAATTATTTGGAGTTGAATTGGACGTATTGGCCAATTAATCGAGTGATAGATCGAATTAGGCCAATACCGTTTAATTTAGGTACACAATTGAATTTGTGTAGAACACCGTGTTTAGATAATAATCCGAATAATTTGCATCCCATTTTATACATTAGTGTACAGCTTGAATTGGTTTTATAACAATTTAGCACAATATAGTAAATGGCTTATTGTGCATTATGTCTAGGTGGTGAGCATTTTGGCAAAAGTAAAGAAAAAGTACCCGAGGATCAAGAATCGGAGTACTTGAAAATTCGACTCCCGAAATAGTGAGTAACCTTATCATCATCTTAATTATCTAAAATATGTTTTATTCGATTTTGTGAATTTTATGGAAAATGAATTAAATGATTAATTTTTAGGTTTTATAAACAAAATGTGATTTAATGAAATGATTTCATAAAATTGTTTTAAAATTGAATGATGGTTTGAAAATAGAGTAATTGGAGACTGTTTTTGTGTGTTGTAAATTCATGATTCTAATTTATTGCCTTATGGCAATATTGGCATGAATGGTTGATTTGATAAATATGTTGGAAATGTATAAATTGTTGATTTGCCTTGAAAGGCTGTAAAATAAAATAAAATAATTGTCATGTCATGATATTGCAAATTTTATTATATGGTGGGTTTAGCTTGCTGCAGTGGTCGGGTTTTCTCTGGACCAGCCTATTAGAGGGGCACGAAATCCCGTTATATTTTACCTCGGTTGGAGAGGCGAGTAGGGTAACTTCCGAGGTATAACTTTAAAGTTCACTTCACGTCAAACCACCACGTAAGGGTGAACTCAGCCAACGTCAACGAACGGCTATGTTTTTAAAATAAAAAACATGATTTATGCGTACATAACTTTTTAACAGCCTTGGCGGACTTGGTTGGGATAGCCCTCGATTAAAGTATCCCTGATAACTGGGTATGAGAATGATTTTGGCACGAGCCAAAGTTTTAAGAAATTCATAAGCCATGTTGATTACTCGATTTATATGAATTGATTTAATTTGGTTGAATCAAGTTGAAAGGTGATGAATTATAGTATGTTAAACTATTTTATCTATCTCCATTTACTCGACTTTAGATATTTTAGATGGTATTTGTTTACTCACTAGGATTATATAATCTCACAACCCTTCGTCCACCCATTTCAAGCCCAGAATAGGCTGTAGATAGCTAATTTCATCGAGGCTACCATTGGATTTGTATCCTCCAAACTGTAGGTTCACAATCGTCCTTACTTTTAGTTACTCAAGGGCCCACTGGTTATTGTAAATTAAATTAAATACTTTGGCTTACTGTATTAGAGTATGTATGAATTTATTTTGCTTTTACGCTACTACAAAAAATTTATTTACGCATAACTCTAAAAATATTGTTTTGTAAGAAAATAGAATATTTTATTGAATATTTCTTTTATTTTTTTATTTTATCCAAATAATCAAAATTTCATTTTAAATGAAGTTTTTAGATGTTTAAACTTATTTTTTATTATGAATTATGTGTTTTGTACTTGCATACTATATTTTTAGCGGATTTCAAAATTTTTGAGAAAAAATGACCAAAATGCCCCTGTGAGAAAAAAATTGTTTTTCTATTGTTTTTATTTGAAAATAGTTTATAATCTCTCAAAACATAATTTTAGTGACTAATACTCACAGAGGAAGCAAGAAAAACTAATGTTAAGCCTTGCGAGGTTTCGATTGATATTTCGGGTAATGAATGTCTATCGGGACGTCGCGACGGTTGTCACGGGCTCGATGGGAGTTCCAGGTCGTGACATATTGTGTGTTGACAAAGTTGAAATTTATTTTGAATATGCATTTGAATGTTAACTATGTCTCCATTGACCCTTAATGTTTACAAGATCTAAAGATTTTGTATGCATCCAACTTTAGCTTATAGGTTACCATAAATAACTTGACATGTCAAATGAAATATATCCTATAGCTTTAGTTAGCAATGAATGCCTAGTATGCTTTGATTGAATACCTTTTTCTTGAATCTTGATAATTCGTATTCATTGATGATTGAATGTTCACTTTTAACGTACTCATGAGTTGAGTGCTTTATTTTCAATATTCCATAACAATTGATATCACTCAAGAATCATGAATTATTGAGAAATAGCATGTACATTGAATTTCAATGCTTGCATATTTTTTACTAGTATATGTCTATATATTTTTTAAAAAAATTATATTCATGCTTGCATTTCGTAAAACAAACTAGATTCATGATTAATGAAGATAACCATTTTAGTTCTTATAATCATGCTTATGCTTGCTTGATCATAATATTCTTTTGCATGATTGCAATAAGTGCAAAATGCTTTTGTAATGCTTCATTAATAATGATATTTTTTTTATGCGAAAATTCTCCTGGAGTTGCTAATGTCATACATGATTTGAAGAATATTCCTTAAAATACTTGCTAATGAAATATTTTATGGTAATTAAGAATGCTTAATGATGATATCGTTTTTAATATTTCTTAAAATACTTACTAATGAATTAGAGAATTTTTTGGAAATGCTTGATTGATATTGCTTGGTGATACTTGCTAAACAGTGATTGAGAATAAATAATGAATACTTGATGATGATTAATTATTAATAATGTTGAATGCTAATTGAGAATAATATTTGATGACTAATGATACCTTAGACATGCCTAGGAACTACTTTACAAATATTTCTTGAAAATATGAGTATTTGATGCATATGTTAAAAATCTATTTAAATGCTAATACTCATCTACTTAAATATGAGTATTCTAGGCTCATGATTTCTCTCCAACATTTGATCTCTTAACAATTAGTAATTCATTGGTTTCATGATTTCTCAAAGGGGGAGTAAAATTATGCTTTAAAGTAATTATTTTCCTTATCCCTTCTCTTTTTATCTATTGATTTCCTTCACTAACAATTGATATTGACCTTATGATTTCTTAAGGAGGAGTTAATCATTGACATATATGTTTGCATGAATTCTTTCAATCAAAATTGGTGTCATTAACACTTGGTATATTCAACAACAAGTTGTGGTAAGAACCCAACAAATGTTGTCTTTCACTATTGGTAATATCTTTTAAACACCAAATTGATATTATGCTTTACATTGCTTCTCACTTATGCTTGAATGTTGAAATCAAGAATTGATATCAAGTTTCTTAGTTCATTCCAAATATTGATATCAAGCTTTATGTTCATTCAATTCACATCTAGCTTTAAATTAGTATCAAGCCTTATATTGTGTCTTCTCACTTTAGCTTTAAAATTGAATTAAGTCTTTCTTAAATGTGTTTTGCAATTAACATATTGATATGCTTGGTATGCTTAATGTCTATTTAAAAAAGGGAGCCTTCACTAGTTTTTTGCCAATTGGTATAAAAAGCTTTAAAATGATTTTATCCTTCACAATTGATTTTTTGCTTATTTGGTTTAACAAAAGGGGAGCTTTTCTTTATGTCTATCAATTAGTTTATTGAACTTTATATTGATTTCTAATAATTGGTATGTTCCTTATTGTGCTTCTTATGGTTTGCAAATTGTAGTGTTTACTGTTCTTCTATCTTCCTTTTTGATATAACAAAAATGGGATAGATATTGAGAAAATTTACATCTTCGAAAAGGAACATTTGACCTTGTAGCTTTAATCAAATTTTGAACCTTGCAACTATTGAGGTGGAGTTTTTCAAATCCTTAATATTTTATCATCTGTCATAGTCTTTATAAAAGCTTAACATTTCAAATCGAAGTACTTCATGATTAAACTTAGGGGGAGTATTTTTACAAGCAAATTTTGCTTTAAGTTTTTAGCATATCACAAAAGGAGAGTTTGTTAGATTTATTAACTATAAAAATTGATTATAGTTCTGAAATGACAAAAATGATCAAAATTACTAGAATGAGTTTTGCACTTAAATTATTCATATTAAAAACTCTCATGCATTTGCTTTTGAAATATTTAAGTACTTAACATAGTTTTAAAGACATTGCACTCTTAAATCTATGGGTGTTTTGTCATCATAAAAAAAAAGGATATTGTTTACTCTCTATGTTTTTGATGATAACAAAACATTTCTCATTCTTTTAAGTCTAACTATATTACTTGAGTGTGCAAGGGTAAAATTGTCAGTTTACTAACTATCTTACTCTCCAAATATTCCAAGATAAGTGTCAATTTCAAAGACAGAGATTTAAGAAAGTTAAAAGGCATTTTTTTAAGTTTAATCGACTGACATATTAGTTTAATCGATTAATCAAGCCTAAAAAAAGGATTCAAAACTTTAAAGAAGACTTTAATTGGTTAATATAAGGTTTAATCGATTAAAGAGGTACTAGAAGAAATATAGAATTAATCGATTAACTATAGGGTTTAATCGATTAAAATCCAAATAGAAGGTATTCCAAAGCTTCAAAGTGAAAATTTAAATTCAAGATGACCGTTGAAGAACGCCAATTGAAAAAATTTGAATTCAAGAGAACTTTATGTAACACCCCCGATTTTTTATATGAACTATGTAAGGTGAACCAGGCCAATTGATGAAGTAAATTGAACTTTTGGTGTATTTGTTTAAGAATTCAAGGAATGCTTATGTCCATAAAGATATGGTTAAGGAATGTATGAGTATGTAAAAGCTAAAACGATGTTGTGTATACACTTGGGACATGAATGATATAGTGCATATGTTTGGCACTAAGATGAGTATGATATATATGCAAATTATGCCATGTTAATTGATATGCTCTGTGACATAAGGCGTGGATGAGAAATTGGTGTGCATGAAAGACGTGTGTGTTGATTTTAAGTGAAATATGAATGATTGGAAGTTGTGGGGAAGATTTAGAATGAGTTTAGACTTCAAAAGAACCAACTTTTATGAATTTGGACCTTAAAAGTCGATCCTAGTGCATGGAGGATCGAATCTGCGAAGTAAAGGGCTGGAGAGGAAAGTGCACTTACCTAGGATCGAGTACAGACCCCTTGTAGTTGATCCTAAGGTAGGAAGTGAGAGTAGAGGTAAACAATCTGGTCTAGGATCGAGTACCAAGCTCCCATAGTCGATCCTAGGTTGCCAAATTAGTTTAATTCGAGCTTAAAAGCCCATAACCCGATTTTTTTCCCATTTTCTCCCTATTTTCTCATTCCTCTACCATTTCGTCTCAACTTTCACACCTTTCAAACTCATTCAATCCCAATGATAAATCATGGATTTTGAAAGCTAAAGGAAGAGATTTTACCTCCTAAAAGCTTAGCTGGAGATTTTCACTTTCTCTCTCTAAAACCAATCCTAGCTTCCAAGAATGAATTTTTGAAGCACTTGGAGTTGTTTGGAGTAAATATGGAATTAGGGAATGCTTCTAGAGGTGAGATTAAGCACTTTGATCGATTGATTTTCAATTTGAACGATTGATAACTTAGATTCAAATTGATCCAACTTTGGTGGAAAATTATCCTCTTGAGTGGATTGGATATTTAGGGTAAACAATAGAACAACCCAACTTCTAAGGTATAGATTAGCTCATTGTTTAAGAATTGGAGCTTATTTTTTAATTTGCTAAAGATTTAGCTATTTTTAGAAAAGCTGGAAATAATCTGGAAGTCAGGATTTGGCTATGAAATGAAAAGTTATGGCATAAATATTAATGTTCATGTATCGTTGATGCTAGATGATCATGAGAATGAGAATGATGCTCAAGTACTAAGTGTACAAATTGACTAAGGCATAAGTGAGTTGCAAGTACAAGTGTTCACAAAGAACCCTCGAATTGTCAAGGTGAGTAGGAAAACTTTTATTTATAGGAGCATAATAACTAGGGTGCATATATGCTTCAATAATGATAATGCATAATGTATGCTATGTATGAGCTATAAGCATGTCTAGAGGTAGAATTCCTAGACTAGAAAATATGTGAGAATGATGTGATACGCCTAGAAGGATTATGCCTTGGCTAATGATGTTAATACTAGTGTGTATGTGATAAATATGTCTAGAAATGTTATGTCTAGACTAGTAATGTTATGAGAATTATGTGAATCACTTAGAAGGATTGTCCTAGGCTAAAAAATTAACATGCCAATGATTATGTTCTTCAGATGAGAAATAAAGCATGATTACGAATGATTGAATATATCATGATAACTAGTATGATGAATTATACTTATGTTGAGGAATATGTTCCGTTTGTGGATGGTTTCGGACAATGATATGATGTGAGATATGTATGTTCTGTCCACAAATGATTCAGGACGATAATATTGTGTGAGATATGTATGTTCCGTCTGTGGATGGTTCTAAAGGATGATATGATGTGAGATATGTATATTTTGTCCACCGATGATTCCGAACAATGATATGATGTTCATTATGCATGTTCTGTCCGTGGAAAAATTTCAGACAATGGATATTATGAGGTTGAGTGTGTCCATATCCTTGTGACTATGTATGTTCCGCCAGTAAGGATGGTGGTTTTGTCCTGCCTATGATTCCCGCTTGATGTGCGATGATGACTATGTTCGTTTCTCAAGGACGGTGGTAAATAGAGGTAGTGGTTGAAATCTTGCTTGTGATTCCCGCCTATTATGTACGATGCCATCCATCAGGAAATTACTCCAGATGATGATTGTGATGCCACTGATGGAGAATACTCCGGATGATGTCGTCTGTTGGGATACTTCCCAAAACAAGGATTGTGATTCCATCCGTGGAGAGATTGCTTCAAACGATGACGTCCATATTATGCTAATTGCTTTGGCACTAGGCGTGATTTGTTTCTCTATCTACTAACCACCATGCGTGATTTGTTGATGTCCAAGGGAGGACCACTCTATGATATGATATAATGATTACGTCGTGGCATGCCTTAGGTTTTGAAATGTGAAATATGTTATATGATGTCATGATATGATGATTAATGCAAAGGCTTGAGGTAAAAGCCATATGTAATTGATTTATGATTATGATATGCAACATGCTTGAGGAGCTATGATTTAGCATCAAGGTGAGCACTTGAAGGTATGTATGCTAAGCCATGTATGTAGACGGCCATATGGTGGGCCAGTTCATATGGTAGATTATATTGATAAACGATTATGTTAGGAATAATGTTAAACAAATAAGGTGATGATGATTATACCACCTTAGTATGTTAATAGCCAAAGATATGCAGCGTAGTACGGTTGCCATTATATGACAGACTATGTTCAATAGGTGATTATTGACTTGTCTTATTTGTATATGTACTATGACGTGTGAGATGCATGCATAATTAAAGGATATGTGTAGCAACTATCCCTACACATTTACAACTATTTTATGCTCCCACTCACTGAGTACTAATGTGACTCACCAATTTCAATTGTATAGTGCAGATAAATAGACATCGAGAATTGGGTGACTTAGCGTTGTCAACGTCAGACATGCAATTTTGACAAGTGGTATGTTATTCGCTGACAATGAATCTTTGCTGTGTCACAATTTGAGTCGTAGTTATGTGCACTTCCGCTATATATATAAAGTATGTCATAAAGGAAATATGATGGCATGCAGTTGCCTCATGTTATATAATAGATGTTTAATGACTGGAAAATTAGCCAATGTATGGCTATATGTATGTTGTGTTTAAGTCCTAAATGTTATTACGAGCCGAGGGGTTAATGTTGAATGCTAAAAGATTTAAGTTTAATGAAATGATGCTAGTTATGAGGCATTATGATTATATATGTTATCAGGACTTAATTGGGAAGGCTTCCTCGAGTCTTGCGAGCTTGCTTGCTAGGCTCATGCATTTCGGTCACGAACCCCAAATTTGGTCGTGACACTTTAATTGATCAAAGATCAGATTAATTGATCAAAGACCAAATAGAGAGCTATTAATCAGTTAAAGTCGAGATAAATCGATTAACTTGAAGCACAGGAAGATAGATGGAAGATTTTAATCAATTAAAGCGTACTTTAATCGATTAAATAAACTAGTTGATCAAATTCAAAAAATCGCTAGAAGACAAATTAACAGGTAGATTCCTTCTAAACTGTCTCTAACAGCTAGAATTCTTCCTCCAAGTATAAAAAAGGTTTCAAATGGTTATAAATGCAAGAGAGAACCATCCAAGAGCAAGATTAGAGCTAAAAAGTGGCCAAAGTTCTCTTTTCAAGTAAGCTTCACTCTTATTTTTGTAAAAAAGCTTTGAGCTTAACTTTGTAATCTTATATCAACTAAGTGATCAATTGTATTTCATCTTCTTTATACTCTTTGTTCACTTAGAGTGTGAGAAACACTTGAAGGGTTAGACTAAGCTTAGGAAAGCTTGGGGAATCTTGTAAAACTTTTGAACTTAGGTTAGAAACTCAACTTATAAAAAGCTTAATGGAAGCTGTCAATTCTACTAGTTTAGTAAAATTAGGTTGAAAATCCTTGATTAGAAGATCAAGGTAGTGGATATAGGTCAAGGAGATTGAATCACTATAAATATTTGTGTTTTTTCCACTTCTCTTTACTCTCTTTTTATTTGGTGTTTTTTAACCTTAACAAATTTTAAACTCTCCTTTTCAAAATCTTTCAAAAGTTTTTCGACCTTAAAATTTTCTTTTAAATTTTTTAAAAATACTATTCACTCCTTCTAGCACTATATAGAGACCAACACATTTTATATGAAAATACATATTATATTAGCATCAAACTGACTTTAAAACATTTTTGTTAATAATTAATTTTTTATTATCTACTTTCAAAAAATATATATAATATTAATTGTCAAGAATATACTGCTATTCCTTTTTCTTTATTCATCTTTCTTTTTTGAGATGTCCTTATATGAAGCCTTTGTTTTTAAGACATATATTACTTTTATTTTTTTATATTATAAATTTATTTACCATATTAAAAAATATTAATATCTATATTATAAAAATTTAAATTATAATATAAACTATATCAAAATCATACCTAATATCTTAATATTGTAAAAATCAAATAGGGACAAAACAGAAAGGGGATGGAGGAAGCAATAAATATTCTGCAGTAAGACTAGGGGATAAAATGGAGCGGGACGTCTAATTTCACATAATATTTTAGGAATAAATTTTCTATGGCCGTCCTTTAAGTTACGTGTTTAGTGTTTTTGTTTTTTCCTTTAATAAATAAAAACGCAAAAGTCAAATGTGCTATTGGATAAAGACATATCACTTAGAATTTTTCTTTTTCTTTTTGAAAATTAGGAGCTCTTTATATAATAATGGAAGACGTGTGAACATCATGATCCAGGCCACACTCATTTTGTCACTTGGAAATTATATACATGTATATATTGTTCGTACGCCTAGAATCATTCACAATGTTATCCAGAAGACTTGAAAATTTTTCTTGGTCAAGACCTTAATTTTGAATTTCAACAGTTGGACTAAAGCTGAGGTCAAGAATTTTTGTTGTAAATTCCGTGTAAAGTAATGTGAAAATGGTCAACATAAAATAATTTATCCATTTATAAAAGGTTGAGATTGTCACATGCATGCGAATCTGAATTTTGTGCTTTGTGACCCACATAGTTTTTTCTCGCCCTTATTGACTTGGCTTATTGACAGCCCTGCAAAAAGGAACGAATAAATTTTTCATTAAAAATACATTAATTTCTTCATTGAATCCAAAGGCAAAAATGTTAACAACTCATCAAATTTACCATTTTTTGAGTACTTATTATAATGAAGCAACATGCTCAACTGCACAAGATTTTGCATTTTGTTTAGGATCCGTTTGTTTTATTGTAAATTATTTTTTAGAAAAAGTTTTTAAAATTTATACTTGTTTGAAAGATAGACAATCCATGATTTTTTAAAAAGTACCTTTGTATTTAAAACTTTTAAAATTTGAGTAATAGTGGAAAATATTTTCCATAATATAATCTAAACAACAAAAAATATTTTCGATAATTTATCTAAATTACATAAAATATTAATTTTCATGTAAAATATTTTACACAAAAAAATTTTTCCCACAACAAGTTATTTTTCAGTTACCAAACAGATCCAGCATATTGAATTATTAATGTACCAAAGATCTAGTGAAACATTTACAAACTTAATTTGTGGAATTGAATATTTTTATTTTATATATATAAACTAAATTAGATTTTCACTTTTTTCTAATTTCATGTGTAATTAATCTTTTAACAAATTAATCATTTGTTTCAACAACTTATTCGCATCCATAAAGTATGTATAAAGTTTCAATTCAATATACATATAACATGGATCGAAAATGCAATTTTTTTCAATATATATTTAATGGTTAAAATTTTATCGTTATCAAATAAATAGTTAAACATTTTTAAATTAACTTAAAATTTAATAAGCATGATCTGCCTAAATAGAGTATGAATTTCAAAAAGTTTTCTTAGAAACATATAAATCGTAATGAAATACTATAAAACCTAATAAATTTTTACACCAATATTATTTGTAATACCTCGTACTTTGACATAGCGGCTAATGAAGCTTATCGGATGCCAAACGAGGTTAATTATAATGTTTAAAGGTGAGGAAATGTGAAAAGAGTATTTTAAGATAAAATATTTCGCACTCGAGTAAATAATAATAAAATAATAATATTTTTATCGAATAAGAATTTACGAGATAAAAAGTGATTTGAAAGTGAATTGATGCATAATAAGTTATTTTTGGTACCAAGAAGACAAGTGAAAAATTTTAGAATAAAATAATATTTGATTAATAAAATAATATTAAAATATTAATATTTTATTCAATGTCGAAATTTTTAACGAATGAGTATATGGTTAATTTAAGTGGGAGAGAGGAAGAACGATGAAATTTCAAAGAAACATGAAGCTAATAGGGCCCGCGTGTTATTAAATAAAACTAACGCGGGAAAAAATATATTTTAAAATTGAGTATTTGACGTTTTTATTTATATTACTCTTGTTCATGAGTTGAAACATTGAGACTTTATGGTTCAAGTGTAGAACAATCATTTGAACGATTTGCATATTTTCTTTTAAAAAATTTATCAATTGTTTTCAACTTATTCATACTTTAATCAAACTTGGAAAAAAAAAAAACAACCTAATGCAATCAATATCCAATATTCTTATTTTATTTCTATTTAAACTTATAATATTAAATATAAACCTATAATGTATAAAATATAAATAGTTAAATATGATATACAGAATTAATAATTTTCTCTTATATAATAAGGATTGTTTAAAGATCATATATTTAACATAATTTCTTTTTAGCTAAATATAAAAAATAAGGCACATAAAAAAGATATAATCAAAATAGTTTTCTCTTATATAATCGCAATTGATAAAAAAATGATACAATGATAAAATTTCAAGTAACAATGCAATACAACAATTTATATTTGAGAACTATATAATAATTTATTAAAAGATTAAAATCATAGAAAATAAAATTCATATGATAGAAAAAAGAAGAATATGACAAATAAAAGATATAACTCACATATGATATAATAAAAAAAGAAAAAAATAATATGATTGAGAATTTGTAAAAATTTAGAGAGAAACTTAAAACATATTTACAAATTGAATAGAAAAGGAAAACAAAAAAATATATATAAATAATAATAATAATAAATTTTAAAATTGAGTAAGAAATGTGAGATTATTTTATTATTGTTTATTTATATTAATTATAAATAAAATATCATTTTAAAGAAACCATTAAAAAATATAAATAAAATTTTCAAATTTTTATATGATATAAAAAAATTTAAAATTTTGAGAGCCCCAGCTCCCACAACTAAAGGAAGATCCGGCCGTACTTTTGGAAGAAGAGAAAGAAATAAAGAAGAGTAAAAAGTACAAAGAAAAGTAAAAAATCTTAGCTTATATATATTTTTAATTTGCGTGAGTGGATAGATTTAGTATATGCTTCCACGTGTTGCTCTCGAAATGAAAGATTTTATCCTAAAATAAAAGAGAGGGTTAAGGTTTGATGTTAGCAACTATCAAAGCAATAACTCCGCAAGTGGAATGTGTTAAATTGTAAAGGTATTAATCAATGTAAAAAAATAAATAAATAAAAAAACCCCTTTGAACTGTGAGAATTAAAGAAGAGTTTAGTTGTGATTCAGGGATTTCTTTTGTTTGAAGAGTTGTTAGGATACAAGGCTCATGCCAACTGTCCAATTTATTTTTATGGTACACTTCAATGAGGTAGCGAGCATCGTAGCCTGTGGTAGTTATCCACACCAGATCTTTACTGCCAGTCGACTCAGATCAAGTCATCGAGCCGAGCCTGTCGGAGCCATGCCAACTCAGCCCTCATAGGCCACATTCGGTTCGCTGGCGTCATCGTATGCCGAAGCGATGACGTCACAACATCTAACCAGGCTTTCGGTGAAAGCCACGTGGTAGAATTATTGATACACTGATCGCTGCAGCTTCTGCCTTTGGCTCCTTCCTTCACGCCTTAAATAAGCGCGTGTAAGCAGGTTTTTCCTTTTTTCTTATTTTCTTTCCAGAAACAATACCTACAAACAACCAAATGATGGTTTAATTTTTAAAGTTTTATGAAAATATGTTTAATTCTATTTCAATTTTCAGGTTTCATTTTTTTTATTAATTAAGTTTCTAGTGTTTGAAATTGTATGAAATTAAAATCCTAAACATTATGTTGTCCTAATTAAATGATCATTACAACGATAAAAACAATAGATAAAATATTATTATGTTACTGTATTCGAATATTTGGTTCATTGGTTAATGCATGATTTTCTATTTAAAAAGTATGTTTTGAATCCTACTCTCTCAATTATAAAAAAAAAACATTATTATGTTACTATATTATGCCGACTAAGTTATATGACTTACCGTACCTTATGGCACTGTCTTGAATATTACATCTTCAACACATTTTACAAATTAAGTTGTTTTTGAGAGTTTTCTATCCGCCTCCCCTTGTTCTGAAATGAGTATTATCCATTAATTAAGTATATCTTTTTTGAATAAAATTAATTAATGTATAAATCACTACTACCACCTTAATTAGTTATACATCCAACAAATTATAATTTAATATGTAATTTAAAGACATTTCAGTCATAAATCATCCATAAACTTAAAATAGCAATTTTACTATATTTATAAAAAGTGTAGATCTATTGACACTAATACGGCAACCCATCCATACTAACGCTAACATAAAGAGTAATGCTATTTGTCTAAACACTTTTTTTCGACTTCCTATAATAAAATTTATTGATAAATTTAAGAATGATATCTATCAATTTTTAAGTAAGTCAACCTAAATACTATTTATGAATAAATATTTTTTTTGAAAAAAGATGAATTTCACTAATCATCATGAGACACTACATTTAGAGAATAACCAACATAACAATATAAAACCTCTCCACCCCTCAAATTTTGTTGTGATCCTAATACATGATTTTTGAGCCGCATTAAAAAACTTTTTCTAGGAAAAACCCAATAAAAAAAATTAAAGATAAGGAAAAAAGTACTCTAAACACATGAATACCTATAAACTCAAAGCTCTACATACAGTGTTCATCTTCTGCTTCCTGTAACTCGTGTCAATCTTATCTTAAGAACCTAAACAAATAAATTATGTTCGCATCAGGTAAGATAAATAATAATACACTAATAATACAAATTAAAAATTTAAAGCATTAACCCCTCAGTTGTTCTCAATCTCATCCACTAATAAACAACCAGTAAAAGGCATACACACCATAGTATAGCATTTTAAATATGCCCAAGAAAGTCATCCCTTGGGAGCTAGCACGAGAAAAACGTGAGGAAAAAACAAAGGGAGATATTTAAAATAAATAATTGATACATAAGTGATTGGAATAGGGATATGGACCCTAAAAGAAAAGTAATAATTGTGTTTAGCCCCAAAACTGAACTAGTGAGTAGTTAAGGCCAGGGTTTTGTAGTCTAAGCGTTTGCTTAAGAGAAAGAAAAATGATACTATGGACACACCGAAAGAAATTGAGACACTAACAAATCATTTATTTGGTAAAAAGACCTGTTCAGTTTTTGTATTTTTCAATTTTATTCAATTTAATCTCCATATTCAAAATCGAAGCAATTTAGTTCATTGATTTTGAGAATTTCGTCAATTTAATCTCTCTCCCTAATGGTATCTAATTTTTTTGTTAAAGGATGACGTCAGCGATGACATTAATGCTGACGTGTCACATTTTGATGACATGGTAATGCCACGTAGCATCGAGTGATGACGTGGCAATGTAACATGGCACTAGACGATGATGTGTCAGTGCTGAGGTGACACTTACATGCTGACATGCCAGTGCCACGTGGTAGATTAAAAAATTTTAAAAAAATTCTGTCACGTCATAGAGACTATATTAAACAAAAATATATAATACAATTACTAAATTGAACAAAATTGAGATGTTGAAAGACTAAATTAAAAAAAATATTTGAAAAATACAAATCTTTAAGTAGATTATTAATATACTTATTAATAAGCTAAATATTTAAGTGTAAAAATTTTATGGTGTTAAAAAATATATATAAATATTTTCTTACTTGATTATTTGATTCTAAAATATGTAAATTAATTTATCTTTTTTACAAAAATTAAGCTTGAATTCTCCTTCTATAAAAAAATTTTGAAAACATTTCATACTTAAAGTCAAATTTAGTTGAATAACTTGCATTAGTTAAATTAAAATAATATAAAATGACTAAATATGCTTATTTAGTTACAACCTTCACAATTTACGAATATACATTCTTTTAAAATTATTCAACTCCTACCCAATTAATCTTTTATTTAAATTTACTCAAATTAGCAAAATATGTTGATTTAGTTACAATTTTCACAATTTACAAATACATATTCTTCTAAAATTATTCAGCTCTTACCTAATTTATCATTTATTTAAATTTACTTAAAATTTCTTACAAAATTATTTTATTTAAATTCAAATACCACAATAATTTTAATCTAAATTTAAAGTTTAATTATTAATTTGGATCTACAAAAATTTTATTAATAAAATAAAATGGTACAAATATTTACAATTATATTTAACTTCATCAACTATAAATACAATCTTTAATTTAAGAAATTTCAACTTAAAAAATATAACTTGAAATATTAAACAAAATAAAAACGCAAAAAATAAATAAATAATTGAAAGGGTGGAGCTCAGATTTTATGGTTGTAATAAGAGGTTTGTCATGTACAAATTAAGTAAGTCACAACGAGAAATTATTTTTATAATCATCACTAACTCTATATATCAGTTTTTCATTTTTTTTAAATGAAAAAACTAAATCAACATATTTTGCTAATTTGACTTTAACTCAAATTAAAAATTAAGTTAAATAAATTTCAAATTTTTATACTATTATAAATAAAACAAAAAAGAATTTATTTAGTTAGTTTATATTATTTTATTTCAACGTAATACAAGTTATTCATCTAAATTTGACTTCAAGTATGAAATTTTTTCAAAATTTTTTTGTAGAAGGAGAATTCAAACTTAATTTTTGTAAAAAAAAATAGATTAATTTAGATGTTCTAAAATCAAATAATCAAGTAAGAAAATATTTATATATATTTTTCAACACTATAAATATTTTACACTTAAATATTTGACTTATTGATAAGCATATCTATAATTTACTTAAAGATTTGTGTTTTTTAAATTTTTTTTCAATTTAGTCCCTCAACATCTTAATTTTGTTCAATTTAGTCCTTATATTATATAATTTTATTCAATTTAGTCCATATAACGTGGTAGAATTTTTTTTTGAAATTTTTTTAATCTGCCACGTGGCACTGACATGTCAGCATGTCAGTGCCATGTCAACATTGACACGTCAGCATGTCAGTGCCATGTCAACATTGACCCGTCATCATCTAGTGCCACGTGGCATTACCATTTCATCACTCGATGCCAAGTGGCATTGCCACATCATCAAAATATGATACGTTAGTGTTGACATCATCATTTGTTGAAAAAATTGGATATCGTTAAGGGGAGAGACTAAATTTACGAAATTTCCAAAATCAATAGACTAAATTGCTTTGATTTTGAGACTAAATCAAGAGACTAATGACTAAATCAACATATTTTGCTAATTTGACTATAACTTAAGTTAAAAACTAAGTTAAATTAATTTCAAATTTTTATGCTATTATAAATAGGAGAAAAAATAATTTATTTAGTCATTTTATATTATTTTATTTTAACATAATACAAGTTATTTATCTAAATTTGACTTCAAATATGAAATTTTTTAAAATTTTTTTTTATAGAAAGAGAATTCAAACTTAACTTTTGTAAAAAAGATAAATTAATTTATATGTTCTAAAATCAAATAATCAAGTAAGAATATATATATATATATATATTTTAATACTATAAATTTTTTACACTTATATATTTGGTTTGTTAATAAACATATCAATAATCCACTTAAAAATTTATATATTTTAAATATTTTTTTTCAATTTAGTCCCTCAACATCTCAATTTTGTTCATTTTAGTCCATGTACTATATATTTTTATTCAATTTAGTCTCTATGACGTGACAAAAATTTAAATTTTTTTTTTTATCTTCCAATACTAACACACCATCATCTAGTGCCACGTGGTATTGTCACGTCATCACCCGATGTTATATGGTATTGTCACGTTATCAAAATGTGACACGTCAATGTTGAACGTTATCTTTTAACGAAAATATTGGATGTCGTTAGGGAGAGGGACTAAATTGATGAAATTCTAAAAATCAAAAGATTAAATTATTTTGATTTTAAGTATAAAACTTAAATTAAATAAAATTGAAGGGTACAGAAAGTGGATAGATCTTTTTACTCTTTTATTTTCTTGAAACGAAAATGTGGTTGAAACGCGCTTTAAGTAGCGTCTGGATTAGTACATTGATATGCCTTCATTTGTTGTTTGTATCCATTGGTTACATCCGAACGTCCCCAACTTTCTTTTTTTCTTCTCTTCTCCTCCATTTTTATTTTCCTCTCTTTTCTGATCTTCTTTTTCCGGAAAACTTATTCTTTTCCCTCAAACTCCCCCTTCTTAACAATCGTTTCCACTGAAAATCAGTAGCCTTTTCCAGGTGTAGAGTTTCTAAGCCTGGAATGGATAATTCATTAGGCAGTTTGCAGCACAGCAAAGCAGCCAAAAAGGCCAAATCCAAGAAGAAGAAGAACAATAATAAGCCTATCAAAGTAGTGTACATATCCAACCCCATGAAGGTGAAGACCAGTGCCTCAAAATTCAGGGCCTTAGTGCAAGAACTCACTGGCCAAGATGCCGAATTGCCCGACCCAACCAAGTTCACCGACACCGACGACGACGACGTCGGCAGCAATCAGAAGGTCCCGGATGCCGTTAAAAACAGTACTGACGATCATGCGCTAGAGGTCCCTAGAGTAGGGGACCAAGCTGTTCATCATCATGAGCAGCCCACCAGGGCTCATCACGATGTCCCCTTTGAGACCTTTGACGAGGTTTTTACACCCCAGATGCTTAGAGAATTTGACAGGGTTCTTGCCTCCGAGCCCTTTCTTATGAATAATCTTGATGCGCTAAGGAGTCTTTGATGAAATGTAAATAGAGTAAGCTTTCTTAGGCCCTGTCTACAGCTGCTCTTTGGGTGTTTACATACGTACGCACGTTAATGTCTTGTTCAATTTATGTAATGTCTGAAATTATATATATGATGATGGTTTTCTTAATTGAATGAATCTGATGATATTGTTCTTAGTGTTGCAAGAAATATATATATATATGCATATATTATATCTCGATGGATATTGTTGCAATTTGCTTGCTATTGCTTTTCCTTGTCACTTCATATGGTTTAGGGCCTGTTTGGAAGGACTAAAAATTATAGTCTTAAAAGAGATTTTGAGTGATTCCTGCCAGACATATGGAAAGAAAAAGGATATTGAAGCTGAAGATGTACAGTAATTACACGAAGTGCAAGAACCGAGTGTGAGAGTCTGGGACCCAGCACATTCAATCTCTACAGGTACAGATAGGCCCCGGCCCCATGAGAGCAAAAACTTAAAATAAGCTCTCTCTGAATATATGGGCTGCTTAGAAAACCTAACCCTTTGCAGACCAAACGCCTTCTTATGTTTGGAGTGATGTGAAAAGCATGTCATAGTAAGAGCTGCTGGGGATTTGTGAAAAGACTCTGCTTTAGGAGGCTAAAAGCAAAATTAGTGGTTCAAGTTGATTTTCCAGGTCCCGAGAAGGAAGATTTTGTAGGGAAGCTCATCAAAGGTGAGCCAAACTTGGTTTTCCGTAGAGTTTGGAAAAGAGGAATGCCTCACTTCTTTTCATAACCTTAGCTTACTTTCGTTACAAATACTGTAGAACAAATTAATTATATATAATAATATGCTGTCATATATTTTCTGTACATTTATGTTTGTATTTATATCCTTATCATGACATGTTGTGATTGTGGTGTATATATATCAATTAATTACCAAGCTGGATTTTTGGTTCATGCCCAGAAAATAACTTCAAGTATATATGGTTATCTAGTATATAGTATAACTTTTATAATTGTAATGCATGTTAGAAAGGCAGGAAAGCTTTTTCAAATTCATTACACTTTATCCTTTGTTACACTTTCTAGGGTTCGTTTTCTTTAGCTTTTGGCTTGTTATGATGAGGAAATGTCTCGCTCATCCTCAATTTTGTAGTCCTATGGAAAGATGCTTTACCCTCCAGGGAGGATGGCTATACGGTAAGCCTACTAGCTAGTGCGTACATGTTTCTTCTCGATACTGAAAAAGTTTGCACATTTATATATATATATATATATGTATATATATATATATATATATATATATATATTATCCCACTTTGATATTCTTCTATACTTTAAAAGGGGCCGGAATGAATACTGTGGGCTGACTGGCTTGCAAGAGAGAGAGCGACAGAAAGGTGCCTACATATTTATCAAATAGTTGCCATTATCTTAGTTCATATCGGTGAGGGAATGATTTTTGCCATCTGCTACAATAGTTTTGCCAAACTGATACTATTCATCCTATTTTCTTGAAAATGCGATTTAGAATTGATGGCAATCTCTAAAGATTGTCAAGACAAATACGTACAGCTATGCAGACAAACACACATAAACTCTAGAAGTCACTTAACTTTGACACCTCAATTTTCTGCTTGGATGCTATTAGCTAGTTTGATGGAATTTATCATATATGATTATATATATAACACTACTTAGATTGAAGAAAAAAAAAAAAACCTTTTCTCCAAAAATAAAGGAAAAAGAAACGAAGAACACAGCTTCAAGCTTGGTTTTGTCATAAAGAATCGTACATTCTTTTAATTAGTTTGTGTTGTAGAAAGAGTATAACATTCTTGACCTGTTAGTCAGCTAAGGTCAAGTTGTTCCACAAGGGTATTCATTAAAAGGCAAGTGGAAAAAAAGTTGTCAAACATGGATGGTGGATGGATAGTGGCTACTTGAAACCTAATAACCACAACTTCCGCAATATTCCAGCCGCCTTTTGGGATAAAGGTGTTTTGGCTATACCCAGTTTGAAATGAATATTGTTTTAAAGAATATCTCCAGTGTAGTGTTTACTCTCTTCTTCTTCGTCTTTTTCTTTTTCTTATTTTCTTTTATTTTTTTATTCTTTTTCCTCCTCAACTATAGTCATAATGGTTGCATTTTTGTAATATTATAATTTTTCAAGTCATGACATGCCTTATGTACACATAGTTAATTAGACATACAGAAACTCTGATTACCTTACATATACATGTCAGAAATTATTCCAAAATCTATAATCTCCTTTTGTTTTGGTTAAAGAGCATTATCATATTATGAACTCAACATTCTTCTCTACAAAAGAAAATATTTGGCTGTTCTTTTCATTCTTTCTGATTGGCAAAGGAAGAGGCAGAAATACACCATGATAGTTTATATATATATACAGCGGAGTCATCTCCAACCCGTATACCATTCCATCGCCTCGCGCAAAAAAAAAAGTGGTTTTTTGAATTAACTAATAATTTTGTAATCATGTTAAACATTTGGCTCAATAATAAATGAAAATGTATTTTTTTAATTTAAAAGGTGGGATTTGAATCCTTCCTTATCCAAAATGTTTCCTCGATAACATGAAAAATAGCTGCATGGTGTATCAATTACTACAGGCATTGTATGGCGCTCAAATGTGCTGTTTTTATATTCCTTAATTTCTAATAGTTTAGTTAAGAGTGAAGGCTATAACTTGAATTCGCTTTTAGGTTAGGGTATATGATGGAGGTGGGATCCCATCCACCAGACAACAGATTACTTAGTCGGATGGTTCAATGCCACTTGCTGGGATGCAAGTTGCCATTTGACTAGGCTTCTTTTATTTTCCTATATGTATTTTAATATCCTTTTAATTAGGATGGGCCGAATAGCTCTAGGAATGGCAAACTAATTAGAAAGCCTTACTACATGTATCTTTGGCAAAGAGAAATTGTTTTATCTAATGTTAACGTGCATTATAGGAAAAGTGGGTGCATGAACGAATCATTTATTGCATTCAAAAGACTTTCTTTCTTTTTTTCACTTTTTGTTTTTCCTTTTCTACCAAATGCAGTATCAAAATGTTTAGTTCGATCCCACGATCTTCCCTGGCGAAACCTGCTTTACTTTGCGGTAGATTGTGGTATGGTTAGAACCGGTATAATAATTCACTGCCTGGTCTTGGGACCAACTCGATCCAGTGGAACATGGGCATTTCGGTGTTGGTTCGATCTCCTCCACTTAATTTCTTCTCCATATTATGGATTTCATCTACCTAGTACTACTCTCTTCCATTTTCTTATTTTAGTTTTTTTTTAATGTCAAATTTGAGAAGAGCAAAGGAATATATATATAATAAATTCAATACGTTTTACTTTTTCCCTCACTCTAATTGGAGAAGACAAAGTAACTATGTATACTTTCATATACTTAAAGCATAAGGAACACCCATTTATAAGAACATTAATTAAATATATATAATTCGATTGTAATAAGTTTTTTTTTTTTGAAAAGCAATTGTAATAAGTTATTTGATATTATGTTTCTTGGCTTTGTTTTTTTTTGCAAAAAATATCATCTTTTCACACTTGTTAAAATGAGAAAAGATAGAAAGAAAGGAATGCTTGCAAGTCAAAAGGATCTTCTTCATTTTTTTTTATTTTAATGAAATTATAAATTAATAAAGTTATATAAACTTTATTTCGTTGTGAAAATTTATCCGTACTCAAGATCAATCATGATCCGTCCTAGATTAGTAGCATCTAGATAGAACCTAATTCGAAGAAATTAAATGTTAAGATGAAAAACTGATTGTGTCTAATCTAAGGCTAAAGACTTGAATCAACATAATGTAGTAAAGTCATTATCAATATATGAAAAATTATTTTTTATTAAAAAAAATGAAAAACTGAAAAAGATGGGAAGTTAAGAAAGATTTAAAAATGATAATAGTGAAAGGAAATATAAGAATGTATTATATCAGTTTTCAACAATATGTTTTATGAAGAATCAACATGAAAGAACACTTAAGAAATTTTTTGTATCACACACACTTTTTTTCTTTTGTTTTTCTTTATTCTAATATTTTCAATTTGAAGAGATTGTTTGTCGGGATTCCAAGAGAATATTTTGATATCTTTTCTAAGTTTTTTTCCCACTCAATTATTTCTCCAACCAAATATGAGTAGAAAACATTTTCTATACCCTTTTCTAGCTACTTGCCTCTTTACCATCTTTCTACTCTTTTCTCCAGCTCTGCCCCAGCCTCCTAGCTGCCTGTCCAGATTGAATAATGACCAGTTCTCTTCTACAGGTTTTATTTCTATGGGAGATAAGTCTTATCTTGTTGCTGGCAAACTCCCATGCGAGGCAATGCCTGATTTAAGAAATTAAGCCACTTAACAAGTTGAGCTAAAATGATATTAATTGAATTTCGCCAAAATACTTCAACTAGGTTGATACTCAATTTTGCCGCAATTTTTTTATTTTGGTTGATTTCTGAACAATCATTAAGGATGAAAAATTTTTTTTTTGAAATATTTTATTTACGATATTTAAAAAATTAAAAAAAAATCATGACATGGTACTTTATGTTGGACAAAAATGCACAAGTGGGTCATTATGAAATTTCCATCTAATTTCTGAAAATTAAAGAAAAATGGACAGTGTTGGAAAGATGGTATAAACGTCATATCTATTTCATGGTTAACTTTGGTGTATGATAACAAAATTCAACATTGAATTATACCATATTGACAAATCTGGTATAATCCTTAACCATTACATGCGACAAGCTCGATCCCAATGTTCAATCGCATTACATAAACTCAAAGCAAAGTGGGGGCTTAATTAGTTTGCTTATCAAAATATAATCAAGTGGGAAATCACGAGCTCTACTTAATTTGATGGGAATAGTAACCAACATATGCATATTGCCTGGAGATCATTTCACAATGAAAGCACCGCCAGACAAATTATTGATTGATGATTTGGTTATGTAGAAGAAACAATTGGAGTTGTAAAGTAAAAGGCAGAACAGGGGCCCTTTATCCAAACAAGTGGTAACATATGGACAAAAACCTTTCCCAGGTAGGGCTCCGTAATATCAATCAATTCGCTCACGGGAACCTCGAGCTTTTCTTCTAATTGTGGCTATTGCTTGCCAGCTCCTATCGGACCATACCAGATATTTTCATGGACCTTTGTGCTAGAGATTAAACTCTATGCTTGTCTTTACTTGGCTTGGAGTCCTAACGTGATTTATCAAGAAACTAAAAAAATTTAATCACTTGTGTTGGATATATATTATTATAAGTGTTTATAAACAAAAACTTCAATAAGATTTTTTAACTACTCTTTTTTTTTGCATATTTTTTAATGAAAATAAATCATGAGTTTTAAATAACTTGGCACGCGCTCCATGTCATCTTTACTTCTTTAAGTTAGTACTTTTAAACACTTGTCTTCTTTTCGTTAAGGATTATTGAGGAATTCAAAAATTATAGAAAACCTTAACAATAAATTTTTAAACATTGTCGAGTTTAAAGGGTTGAGAAAATCAAAAACTAATTTAGATTGTAGTACTATGTTTGGTTTGAATAAGTTTAATTTTTTTATTACGTTCTGGTCAATTCGAGTTTGGATATTGAATTAACCTACTTGGTTAGGGGTTAATTCAGTTCAAAAGATGAAAAATAAAAAAATTTTTAATTAAATTTTTTTAAAAAATTTATATTATTTTTTTAGTAAAATAAATTATTTATTTTATCGATTTTAAAGAGCATTCAATTCGATTTTTAAAAAACCAAACATCGCAAAATAATAGAATTGTTTTTCAAAATAAACATGAGCCGAACTGTATACAAATCGTAGTGCAGACTTGTAGTTAGTGGAACATTTAAGTGATTGCTTGATTCATGAGTAACTAGGTAAGTAGAAGAGTGAGATTATATGCACGCCCTTCCCTGCTTTGGAGTTGAAGGAAGGAACACCCATCCTTCATATGGTCAGATAAGGATATATAATTTAATCAGTTCATCATAAATTTTTGAATATATAAATCATATCATAAGACAGTTACTCTTTCTTCTTACTTTCAAATTATGTACATAAGTTATTCATGCAAATCATGTGGCTCCACCTCTCTCTAATCTCAACTCCTTTGGGACTATGTGGGATCGCTCGTTTATTCTGATTAAGGAAACACAAGGAAAACCTTAGAAGGGAATTTTAGAAATGTTAAAGAAGAAAACAAAAAGTACCTTCAAAATGATCTGAGGGGCAGGCACAAAACCCAGCAAGTCATCTTTTATATATATACACACACACACTAGCAACATATTATTTTTCTGAAGAAAAAGGCCAACATCAAAAACGGCTTTTACCGACAGCTCTTACCGACATGACTTTTAGCTAACTATCTGCCACAAAATTAAATAGTCAAAAATATGGGTTAAATTTATAGTATTTTCACAATTATGGAAATTAAATCAATGGAGACAGTGTATGTCAATCTGTGAAAGGTCTTAACTTAGCCTAGCTAAGCCTTTTCAATAAGTAAGGCTAAAAAAAAACACCCTAAAATCATGATTCATGAGGGAAACATTTAAATCGGACTTTATAACCAAGGGGTCCAATGTCCCTCAGCTTAATTTCAACAACTGTTTTGTCCCTAATAATGTAAAGCTGGTCCAGAGTGGTAGCCCACATGTTCTCAACTCCACTGTCCTTTAATGCATGAATCAACTCCTTATCCCCTTTGAACCAAGGTTTTCTGATTGATACAGTTCTCTTTTCATGTCAAGCCATCTATTCTTGCAGTACTAGATTTGTTCATTGGCAATAAGTGAGGTTGCCTTACTGACCTACTTTCGAGGGAAGAGTCTTATCATCTTTGTACAGGTCAAATGGTAAGTTCAAAATTCTACTATCAATCCTAATCCACATTCCAAATTGTAATTGATAAGCGTGAAGGGTTTTTTTTTTTTTAATAGGAAGAGGTAGTTTATTGAGAGTCAATATGGAGAAAATGTACTGAGAGTCATGTTACAAATATATAAAAGGGGATCGATGTACTGAGAGTCAGAGATTGTAAGATTGAAGTAGATCTTCAAGTACCAAATGCTGAGGCAGACGATAGAGCAAAATGTGAAAGTAGCGAATATGGGGGAATAAGGAGCAAGTTTGGATTAGAAGATGGTATAGAGAGAGAGAGAGAGAGAGAGAGAGAGAGAGAGAGAGAGAGAGGATCCTAGAGAGAGCTTGTAACCTTGCTAGAAGTCCCTACATGAGTTCCCAGCCACATATACATGCTGAAGGGTGTAATGAATGCAGCCAATAAGAGGATGTTATCTCATAAGGCATTAACATATTTTCAGATAAATGTAAAGGTTACTAGGATTATTGTGGTTTTTGTCATAGAGCTTTTGGAAGTGCACCACTGTACTAAATGGGGAGAGGGAAGCACTCATGTAACTCAAGAGTCAAAGTACCTCATAGGCCCTTGTATTATGAGATTTTCATTAATTTAATTTCTATACCCCAAAACTGGTGTAATGAATGCAACCAATAACACTATTAGAAAAATCCAGTTTTACCAACGAAAAAATCCGTCGTTAAAGGTGTGCATTCCGTCCGTAATATCAATTACCGACAGAATTATTGATGGAAAAATCCATCGTTACTCTATCGAAAATACCGTCATCGGTAATAATTTTCTGTCGACATTTTAAAATTTCATCGAAAATATCACAAACTAAAATCTTGGTCGGTAAAAAATCTGATTCGTTTGTCAAAAAATTTGTCGGTGATGACAAAAATCCGTTGGTAATTTGAATAAGTAAAGTTACTGACTGAAAATTTTACTGTCGACAAATCTGACGATAATATACCGACGGATATCTTGGTAGAAAAACTCATCGGTAATTTATCGATGGATTACTTATGGAATTCTTGACGGAATTAGCAACTAAAATTCTTGACTTATTCCATCAGTAATGGGTACTATTCCGTTGGTAAAAATAAATAAAATACGTCGATATTGAAAGAATTTTGTTAGTAATTTCATCTGCAATAATTAATTTATATATTAATATTTTTGTGTTTCCTGTATTGAATAATAATATTATTAATATATTTAAAGTAATAATTTTGTTTAAAAAATTACTCCAAATGTATTATATAATGGAAAAAACACCCAAAATATTTTGAAAATAAAAAAAAATGTTCAAAGTCTATGAAAAACATTAATATAAAAAATCTATAGCACAACGAAAAGGAATTACAATTGTTCATCAGCCAAATCATGAGGAAAGGGAGATTACTATTGTGATTGAGAATGAGACTGCTGTGATGATGAAGACTTAACAGCTGGATCTGGAAGCCTCTCAAGGATAACTTTCATGATGGACTTAATATCGGACATGTCAGTCTTCAGCTTTTTCACATTGATCTTCATTTCTTGATAGCCCTCTAGTTCAGATGATGAAACTTGTGCAGTAGCAGAAGAAGGCATCGAACCACAAGTAGACTCAGATGTTGTAGCTGGAGCAAATAATGTAGTAGGTCGCATCTTGGTGTTAAACCCATAGACATGGGTCCGAATGGTTTGCAGCCCTCCAATTGCCTTAGACCATGCTACTGGATCGAACTCTGATTGGGATGATGGATCATCACCGTACTTTTGCAATATGGCAGATGTGTATGATTCCTACAAATAGAAAAGAAAATGACATTATATATTAATAAAATTGTTAAGGAACATATACACATATTCAATAATATAATTAAAATAAGCTAACTCATTTTTATTACTTACACTAATAGTCTTCGACTTGTTGTCGACAAACTCTTCGGTACCTTTCTGTCGCTTGTGAGTGCACTCAAAAACCTCAAAGAATGTCGCTAGTCTTTGGAGCATCCCAGACAATCACAAAAAGAAAAAAAAAATGCATGATCATCAATATGCATGTTTCCGCAATCTTTAACAACACAATGACAACATGTTTTAAAATCGTAAAACAACGACAACACATAACACACTCAAAAAAAAAAAAAAAAAACACATCATCAAAACATATGCATGGCTTCGGTTCACAATCGTCAATAGCACAATGACAACATCAAAATGTTGACATTATTGGCTTTACGAGTTAAGAATCCATACCATTTTCTTCTAATGTAAAGCAAAAGGTAAAGAACCCCTTGTGTGCTTTGCTATGTTATCGTCTTTCTCTGTTAGGTGGTTTTGCTTGGCCTTCGCAGATCTTCGCTGCCACTCTGGTGTGGCCTAGACATTATCGACTAGTCGGTCCCAAACCTCTGCAGTGATTCAGGGGCACACCTTCCCTTTAGTTAAGAGGAGATCATGACAAGTGCAGGCATCCCTCTTGGCTTTCTTGAGCTCATCTACTAATAGATCTTTTAATCGATCTTTGCAAATCTTCTCCCATATGCTACGGATCATCGAAGCATCAGCATCAGCCCATGTAAAAGACTTCTACATAAGTAATGAATATTTATATCAATATTGTTAAAGGAAACCTGGATAAATATACAATAAATATATTGTACCTCAAATTTACGCCAAACGGCATCTTTCACAACGGTAGGAATTAACTTCCATATCGGCCAAGGTCCATTGAAGTGACTCTTGATTATTCTTGTGATGGTTGGAGTCACTCCAGTCTTTGTAAATGTACCATAAAATCAATAGATCTTTATTAAAACACATTAATGAAATTATTACATGTAATGAAATAAGCTAATAATTGTAAATTACCTATCTTCGATAGAATGCAAAAAGATTTGTCGGTATGAATTGGTAAGAGTTTGCAAGCCTACACTAAGCCCTTGACCCTTAGACTGCAATACAGAGTTTAACGCACTTGTGGTGGTAGTCGGAGTTAACGGTGTTTCCTCTATATCAAATAGGGTAGTTACCGGTGTAGACATCGATGGTATTGATGACATGGTGGCATCGGTGGTTGCATAGCTAGTGGTGAAGACTGAGGAGATGGAATCGGAAGGGGCGTAGCTAAATTACCTACGCCACTCGACCGTGCTCGAGGGCCAGCAGTAGTCTTATATTTAACCATGACAGTGCAAAAATCTGTCATCACATTAACAATTAATCATTATTATGAACTAACAACAAATGTAATGCATAATCATTAATATTAAGTACTGTCAATAAATGTAATTCCATGATCATTAAAAAGATGTAAATAATGGCTGATAGTTTAAACAAAATGACATATATAAATAAATCAGCATAAAAAAGTACATCATGTCAACATTTTTACATGATCTAAATATATAAAAAAAAACCATCAACCCTCAATCATTATCTGAACATGCAAACTCATTTTCATCATTCTTATCTTCAGGATCATTGCTTTCATTATCATCGTCTTCTTCTGCATCTTCCTTTGTCTCTCCGTTTTCTCCTTCAACTTCTTCATCGTCATCATCTTCTTCAATATGTTCGACCTCAACAAACGTATTAACCTTTTCATACTCACCACTAATAAGAATTGTATTGGTGTAAAGGTCATTTGAAAGATGATCAAATCGGGAATTGATATTGTATTCATCTTCTTGATACACAACTTCATTATTCGAAATATCAAATCGACCTCAAGCCTTCGTTTTGAACACTACCCACCAATCATGTCGATTTCTTTTGTTTAATGGGTATGACTGTAGTAAACTTGAGTAGCTTGTTCAGCTAAAACAAAAGGCTTATTACTAGCAAGAATTGAGTTGTGTCTAATTTCAATCAACCCATTAACATGATCAAATGTGAGACCTTTTCGATATCAAACCAATGACATTTGAACAGAACTACTCTATTGTTTACACCAAAGCATTCTAACTCAATGATATCGACCAACAAACCGTAAAAGTCATGATCGTAATCATTATAGCAACTTCCTTTGATGCAAACACTACTATTTGTTGTTGAACGATTTTCTCCAAGTTTCAACGTATGGAACTTGTATCCATTTACATAGTAACCTTTGTAACACATCGCCATATGACTAGGCCCATGTGACATGTAGACCAAACGGTAATCAATTTGATTCACATTTTGAGCCACCTACAAGAAATTGACATGCCATATAATTATTTCAAGTGTTATTTTAACACTTACATTTAGATTGATGAATGATAACTTACATATTGTTTACACCAATTTTGAAAGATTGTGTCACGAATTTTCTCCAATTCCTTCTCGAAAATACCATATCGTTCTTTTTTCACTACCTCATCGAACATCCTAGACATAGGAAGAACATATAGTGAATTAATACAATTAACTTTACGTACTTTTCTAAACTTGAAATCGACTTAAACTTATTCAATGTATGATAATATCTTTTTGCAATTCATAAGTACATATAGTTCTACAACATAGAACTCATCATTCTCTAGGTATTGCTGTTTCTCAAATGAACTTAAAGGTTGGCCAGGATGGGTGAAAACCAAAAGACGATCGGATGCATCAAAGTCTCCACCATCATTATTCTTGTTAGGATGGTAGGCTTGAAGTACATTAAGCAAAACGTTGATATTTCCTTGATGAGATATGCTTCACAAATGGACCCTTCCACAAATGCTTGATTATGAATTTTTTTTAGATGATGCAAGAACCTGAAGATCAACGTGATTGTTAGATTCTCATATTAACCCTAAAATAATAACTAAATTACATATGTGGCTCCTAATACCTCTCATAAGGATACGTCCATCAATAATGGAACGGTCTTCGAACCTTAGCTTTATATGCCGAGTGGATTGGCAAATGTTCCATTGAGTTGAAAAACCCAGAGGGAAAAATCTTCTCTAATTTGCATATTGTTTCCACAATTTTTCCTTCCCATGCATTGATATGATCAAGTCGTAGTTCAATTGCACATATATCATGAAAGAAATGTGAGATCTCAACAATTGTATTCCAAATAGTGTGAGGAACCATATCGCGAAATGCAATTGGGAGCAAACACTGCATGAAAACATGACAATTATGACTTTTCATCCCATAAAATTTCCATTCTTACTTATTCACACAATTCACAATATTAAAGGCAAAACCATTTGGTAGTTGTAATTGTTTCACCCATAAACACACAGTTTTTTTTTGCTTCTTAGTCAAAGTGTAGATGACTTTCAGTTTATATAGTTTACCATTATGCGTAATTAAATTCAATTTTGGCTGCCTAACATACCTCCAAATCTTGTCGAGCCTTTATATTGTCTTTCATCTTCCCCGAAACATCCATCATCATGTTGAATATATTATCAAAGACATTACTCTCAATATGCATTACATCCAAGTTATGACGAATGAGATTTGTACTCCAATATGATGACTCTTTAAAAATGCTTTTCTTCATCCAATTATGGGTTTGCCTAAAACCCGGTAGCTTATGGTCACCAACTTTTACTTCATATGTGATATTAGGAATTGCATCCAGTTGTTCCAAAATCTTGGCATTGGATAAATGAGGAATTGGAGAATTCCTTTCAACACGTTTTTTAAATTTATCTTTTTGGCGACAAAATGGATGACCCATTGGCAAGAATTGTCGATGACAATAAAAGAAACAAGGCTTTTTCTCATACTGAAAGATGAAACTATTCCCATTTTCCATGCAATAAGACATGATCAACGTCCATGAGTGCTCCATTCAGACAACATACCATATGTAGGGAAGTCATTAATGGTACATAAGAGTATTGCTCATAGAATAAAATTTTGTTTTGCATAGGCATCATACATGACAACACTTTCGTCCCCTAGAACTTTTAACTCATCTATTAGAGGTCGCAGGAAAACATCTATATTTGGTCCAAGACTTTTACTCCCTGGGATGACCATATTTAGAAAGATGTATGGTTGCTTCATGCACATCCACGGAGCTAAATTATAAATAGGGAGGTTATTTATAAATAGGTAAGTTATAAATAGGTAAGTTATAATTGCTTCATGCACTCCCAAATAGAGTATGATTTGGTCGCCACACTAAATGGATTGAAACCATTAGAACATAAATTGAGTATGAAGTTGTGAGGCTCTCTCGTAAAAAACGGATGGATCTGATTAAAGTGTTGCTAAGCCTTACCGTTAACTAGATGTCTAAGCACTCCATGATTGGAGTGGTGTGTAGCATGCCATGTCATATGTTTTGCTATTTTTTTAGACATATAAAGTCTCTGTAATCTAGGAATGAGTGAAAAGTATCGCAGAATCTTATAAGAAATTTTCTTAACCCTTTCTCCTTTTGATTTATTTGGTTTATATCGAGGATGATCACAACATGAACAATAAGACAACTAGAAAGATTCGTTATAAAACAACATGCAATTATTCTTACATGGATGAATTTTCTGATAATTGAGCCCAAGGTCGTTCAGTTGTGTCTCCATTCTATAGAAGTTCTCCAGTAATGCTTCATCTGATGGCAACATCTCCTTCACTAGATGCATCACACAATTAAAGCATGTCTCACTCATGTTAAACTCTGACTTCACATTCAATAATTGGGACATAGCTGATAGTTTTGTGTGATTGGTGTATTCGAACCATAAAGCTGAATCAACATCATCTAACAATTAAAAAAAATATTGCAGCATTTGAATTAGGATCTTCATGAATATCCCCTTCATTTTCATTCCCAACATTGGATTGAAAATCTAGACGTAAAACACTCATAACCATTTTAGCATTTGGATTTTCCACTTTGGTACCATGCTTTACTTCTTCGACATGATCATAAACAAAATGTCTTGATGATTGTCCGACATGGAATGATTCACCATGTCAATCTCATATTGTGTATGCACCGATAAAACCTTTACAAAATAGATGCTCCCAAACCTTATCAGTAGTTAAGAACTTGCTATTGATGCACCGAGAGTAAGGGCATCTAATCTTATTCCCTCTTACATATCTAGGTTGATCATAGGCAAATGAAATAAATTCTTCAACGCCATTCACAAATTCTGCCCTAAGAAATCCACTTGAATCCACTTGGGAATACATCTAACTCTAATCTCGTTCCGTTCTGAAAAATGTAATAGACATATGAAGTCGTTTATTATGAGATAGTAAAAATTGATTATTAATTAATTACTAGAATTATTAATCTTATTAAAAGAATTAGTCACATTCATTATATATATACATACATATAATTTTTGTTACTGCAAATCAATAAAAATTATGCATATATAATACATCAAATTTATCATTAATATTTTTTTAAAAAATTTCAAATTTATCATTATATATAATTTATAACCTTATGTATAATCCATTTTTTAATAATAATTTTTTCCATTCATTATTTTTTTTATTGTACAACAATAAAAAATTTTGTATATATAGTACATTAAATTTATCATTATTATTTTTTTTTGCAAAAGTTTCAAATTTATCATTATATAAGTTATATACTTATATATATATATATATATTTTATTGTAAATTATTATAAATTATGCATAAATGGTACATCAAATTTATCATTATATATATACTATTACATATATAAATTATTTATAATTTTTTGTATTTGCATCATGTAGTAAATTTTGTATATATGGTACATCAAAATAATTTATCATTATTTTTTAAAAAAAATTTCAAATTTTCATTATATATAATTTATAACCCTAATATATATCTAAGTTTTGTTCTTGTAAATCAATAAAAATTATATCTATATAGTACATGAAATTTATAATGAAATTAAAAACCAGCCACAACAATCCAAAAAAATAGAGCAACAGCTTCATACTTCTATATAACAACCAAACTCAATAATCAAGCAATAGCTTCTAATCAATAAACAAGCACAAATAAAAAATCTTCAACTCAATTTAGCAACGCAATCCCCCACACTCCACAATCAATTAACAAGCAACTCTGATCCATCCAACTTATTTGCTCAACTAGTTTCACATAACAATAAAAATAACAACATGCCCAATCTAATAAATTAAGGGCAAAATTAGCAATAGGATTAATAAAAAAAATTTGAAGCAAATAAAAAAAATAGCCTTACTCGTCCCAACAGGGGAGGGGCAGTTGGTAGGGAAAGGTGGGGTGGTCAACACTAGATTCAACTCTGGACGGGGGGAAGGGGTATTCGGTCGGTATGAGATTCAAGCTCGGAGAGGAGTGGGGGTGGTTGATTGCCTCTACATGTCGATTGACACTAGTGAATGAGGGAAGCTCTTGCTTACGAGAGGAAAACGTGGGGCGTCAACTCGAGAGAGTCCGATTAGAATTAGGTTTATGATGGAGAGTGTCCAATTAAGGTAGGGAGTTGTCTGTTGATGTCGGAGAAGAGAGGTTAGGGGTGGTCTGTAGGGGAAAGGCAGATCTGAGGGAAGAAAAGGGGAAAAGGAGAAATGCTCGAAAAGAAAACCCTAAGCATTTTATTTAGAATTACCAATGAAATTTCCCCTTGGTAAGCTTAAACCCTTTCATCGCCAAAAATTTAGTCGGCATATCAGTCGGTGAACTTTGCAAAAGGGAACTACAAGTACTTCGACTACACTTCCATCAGTAATTTTGTCACTAAAATCACAACTTTCTTGACGAAATATCCATTGACAATTTCTGTTAGCATATTTGGTCGGTATGGTCATTCTCGACTAAAGTGTTTAATGGGTATTTTTCCCACCTTCCAAATATAATTGCTGCCAACATGTTATCGACCAATTACAGATTGAAGTACATTTGTCAGTAAATTCGGTCGGTGCATTCTTAGCCTCTCTTCCGTTGGTAAGTGGTCAGTAATCCATCAATATATACCGACGAATTTTTACCGACGGAATAAATTCCATTGATAAAACTTTGTTTTCTAGTAGTGTAAGAGGATGTTAGCTCATAAGGCATTAACATATTTTCTGATAAATGTAAAGGTTACTAGGATTATTGAGGTTTTTTGTCATAGTGCTTTTGGAAGTGCACCACTGTACTAAATAGGGAGAGGGAAGCACTCATGTAATTCAAGGGTCAAAGTACCCCATAAGTCCTATGCGATTTTCGTCAATTTAGTCCCTTTGCCCTAAAAGTGATCAATTTAATACCTCTAATTTGATATTTTATGTAATCGAGTCCTTCCCCTAATGCCATCCAATTTTAGCTTTACTACTACTGAAGTGGCATTGACATGTCAAACTTTGCGGATGTGGTGACGACGTGGGTTTGAAATGCTAATGTTGTAAATATGACATGGCATTGGCATGTTGATAGGCAATGATGACATGGCAGACTCAAAGAAAATTTTAAGGCACATTGTAGGGACTAAATTGAACAAAATTGTAGAGTATAGGGACTAAATTGAACAAAATTTAGTAGTATAGAGACTAAATTGAACAAAGATCTATCATACAAGAACTAAATTTGGTACTTTTATTTATTTTTTTGTTTAACATTATGTTTGTATAAAGAATGTAGTTTTACACATCAGAACTCATATAAAAGATTAGTGAAAAGATTGATATATGTAAGGATTCATTTTCTTTATTATTTATGTTCATGAATCCTCCATTTAATGTGATTATTCCTGGAGTTTTGCTTTCATACTCAGCTCATGGCCTTGAAGGAGGCCAAAATCATTTCATAAAAGTATGCTTCACATGATAGATATGAATCGTTCACTTTCCTTGTATTTTTACCATGCTTTGTTCGGATATAGTCGTTGCATAATTGCAGATTTTCTATTGACAAAAATCAAAAGACAAAAGGGAAAGAAGAAAAAGGTTTTCAAGGTTGCTTTTGTTTTTTCCTTGAGTTTCTTTTCCTTTGTTTCGATTTTTCTTTTTCTTTTTTTTTACTCATAATTGGATTAATTCATTGCTAGGAACAATATATCTTCACCTTTATCTGCTTTAAAGAGATAAAAGACATAAATGAGTTTTATTTGAGTTACAGCTAAAAATAATCTTCATTATTAGTACTATGCTCCTTTTTTCTTGTACACTTCAAATTTCTACTACACTAGTGCTTGATTGTGGCAGCCTTTATATTTCAAAAACCATTTTCTCTTTTGAACCTTTGATCTTGGCCTTTAATTATATACTATTTCTTTCTCTTCCCTCCTTATTCTTAACCCTTTTTATGTCATTATTTTCCCCTAAATTGGTGATAATTGTCTTGACAAGTACTACTTATTACCTTTTAAAAAATATGTCTTGAGAAGAAAGATTTCCAACCCAAGAATCCATCCTAGTAATTTGATCTATAGCTTGCCGCTTGCTACTTATACAAACTTAATTTTAAAGAGAGAAAATAAAAACTTATAAACTAGTGGAACAACTTTGGAACACCATGACAATAAGAGTACCTTTATGTAAATTTTCATGAATACGGAGAATGACATAATTGACCTACAAACTTGAAATCATCATAATTGTTGTTTTTTGATTTTATTTTTATCCTACAATGAATCTTCAAATGAAATGAAGGTCATATATATGGATAACTCCCAAATTCTCATATTATTGAAAACCTTCCTTGGAAATTACAAAAGAATATTTCATAATGGAGTGTATATATATAGTTACCTCCTTGCATGTAGTATATCTTGGTGCAAATTTTTATAATAGATTAATTTTGATATTGTGATTTTACAATGTCCATGATTCAAGGATGACCTTTGCTTAGAAACCATTTCAATGGCTAGAAACAAAGCCATTTGCTAATAAGGAAGAGCATGACAAGCTTAATTGTTGTGCTAGATACACTTCAAATTATGAGAAAGATGTATAGTTATTTAAGTTTGGTAATCAAAAGCTTACATTAATAGAGAATTCATGAACATATATAATAAAGTAAATGAATCTTTACATATATGTTGATGATCAACCTCTTCACTAATCTTTTAGATGACTTCTGATGTTGTTATCTTTATGATTGATCCTTGTTTTAATATGACAAAAGCTACTAATCAAACTATTGAATGCTCAGTGTAGTAGAACTTAATGAAAAATCCCTATGTTTTTGATTGACAAATAGGCTATGCGTTTCAAGATTAATTATGTGTTTTAAGGCCTAAACTAACCTACAGTGTTGAGACCTTGAAAGAAAGTATCGAGACTTGTCTGTTTCATGTGCCTCAGGAAATAGCTTAAGTATGAAGGTGTATCGAGACAACTTGATTGACTCCATATGTTTTTAATGATAACAAAACATTCCTCATTCATTAATATATAACTTCACTATTTAAGTGTATAGGATAAAGTTAATTTCCTCAATAAAATTTGTGTTTAAAGACAAGATCATATAATAGATAGGTTAATCAGTTAGAGTGAGAAAGATGAAATGAGTTGTGAAGATCGAACTTTTGTAATTGATTAAGAAAAATACTTAATCAGTTAAGGAATAACTGGGATACAAGTTGAAGCAAAACATAAAAACATGCTAGACAAAAGAAAATAGATGTGTGCTAATTGGTTAAGGCATGGAGTTAATCGGTTATAACATAAGACTTGAAGAACCTTTCAGTGCCAAAGTTCAAATTTGAAATATGTTTGATTGTTGAAGGGTGCCAAAATGAGGAAATTCAAATTCAAAAGTTTTATAGTTGATTAAAGTTTGTGCTAATTAGTAAAGGCTAAAAGAAGTAAAGCTCAATCAGTTAAGGGAAGAGTTAACCAATTAAAAGAAGTTTGCTGAAGTAGAGAAGCCTAAAAACAAAGACCTCTTAATCTGTTATAGTCTCCTGTAATCGGTTAATGTAGAGTACACAATAGCAAGATGGTGCAAGGTAGAGAAGCTGTAATCGGTTAGAGCTACCTGTAACCAGTTAGCCGAACTCTGTCTGCCTAATTGAATTTAAACACTAAGGGACAAAACAACAGCTAGAATGGCATTAGAGTTGCCTCTAACGGCTAGAAACTATCCCTAATAGAAAAATCTGACTCCCTAAGTATAAAAAGAAGCTCTAATGGTCAAAGAAGGTAGATTGAAAGAGAAAAGAACCATTTTGAGCAAAAAACCCAATATCCTTCACTAAAAACACTTGTTTTTCATTCTTACTTTAGAAAAAGTGTTTGTGCTTGCTTATAATCTTTCCATATTTGTAAAGACTTCTTGTTGTACTTTTTTTTCTTCTTTATCTTGGGTATTTAAAGTGCGAAAAGCACTCCAAAAGGTCATTGTAAGGGAATAGAGCTTGGGTTAGAAGTTCACCTTGTAAAAGTTTGGTAAAAGTTATTAATTCCACTAGTATAGTGAAGTTGGGTTGAATATCCTTGATTGGGAGATTAAGGTAGTGGATGCAGGTCAAAGGGACTAAACCACAGTAAATACTCTTACATTGTCCATTTCTCTCTACGTTCCTTACTTGGTGTCTTTTAATTCAAACAAGTTTTAGACCTTCTTTCATCAAGCTGATTAAAAGCTCTACAAGCTCTAAAGGGTTGACCAGAAAATTTTAAATGCTATTCACCATTCTTTTAGCACTCTAACGGGATCAACAAGTGGTATTAGAGCCAAACTCTTCATTTAAGGCTTAACATACTTAGAAGAGATACATATGACTTTGAAAAAAATCTATTGTTGTTGAGGGTCAATCCACAAATAGGCTTCTTCTATTTGATGGATCAAATTATGCTTATTGGAGAACTAGAATGTCTATATACATTATAGCCCTTAACTATGAAATGTGGGATGTGATCATGAGAGGACCCTATGTTCCCACCTCACCTAGTTTTGTCACAAGTGAGAAAATGCCTAAGCCAAGAGTTGAATGGATTGAAGCTGAAGTTAAAAAATTCTAAACAAACTTTAAGGCTATCAACATCTTTCACTGTGCATTGACCTTTTTAGAATTCGCCAAAATCTCTGGTTGTTCTACAGCCAAAAAGATTTGAGAAAAACTCAAAGACATTCATGAAGGGGCTTCACAAGTAAAGGAGTCTAAAATTGCCTTACTCACCCTTAATTATGAAATGTTTAAAATGAAACTGGGTGAAGATATCTCTACCAAGTTCGATAAGTTTACCAATATTACAAACAAGCTTAATCAACTTGGGAAAACTATCCTTAAATATGAGTTAGAAAAAAGACTACTTAGATGCCTTTCAAAAAGCTGAAAACCCAAGGTCATTCCCATCTGAGAGGCCAAGGATCTCAATGTGGTCATACTTGATGAAATTTGTGGCTTACTCCTTACACATGAATTTCAAATAAAGGAAGAGGAAGAGGAAGAAAAGAAAATAGCCAAAGACAAAAGAAAAAATTTTTCACTGAAGATCAGTACACTTAAGGAGGAACTAGGTGAATTATCAAGTGATGATGATGAAGAATTAGCACTGATGGCTAGAACGTATAAAAAGCTAATGGTATAAAAGGGCAGAAGATTAGGAAGGAAAAATTAATAGAAACACCAAAGTTTCTCTGAAAAAAATAAGCACAAGAGTGATCTCAACAAGAAAGATGAAAGGATTTGCTTTGAATGTAAGGAACCAGAACATTTCAGATCTGAATGTCCATTGCTGAAGGAAGAATCTTCAAAAAGGATGAAGAAACAGAAAAAAGCAATAGTGGCAACAACATGGTCTGATAGTGACTATTCAAGCTCATAAAAAGAAAAAGAAAGAGCAAATTTTTGCTTGATGGTAAGAGAAGAAGAATTTGAGGCAACATCTAATTCATGTGATATTTCCTATGATGATCTGTAAGATGAATATGATTGCCCATATGCTGAATTTGAAAAACTTGCTTTGAAACATAAAACTATGAGAAAATGGTTGTAGCATTAGATGAAGAATTTGAAAAAATTAAGTATGAGTATAACTTTGTTTTTGATCAAATGAGTATGCTTTAAATTGAACGTAAACAGTCCAAAATTGATTTTGAATTCTTGAAGTTAGAATTGGAAAACAAAAATTTAAAATTACAAAGAGTTGTTGATGAAAATGTTGCACTTAAAGTTGAAATAGAAGAAAGATCAAAACTAAAATAAAAAAGTGTAGAAAAGCCTAAAAGAAATGCGAAACCTAGAAAGAAAATGAATGCATTCTCATGTCATTGTTATGTATGTGGTAAGAAAGGTCATATGTCCTATGATTGTTATCATAATGATAGAAATCTTCCTAAAACCAAGTGGGTTTGGGTTCCTAAAGAATTCTATATGATGGCTAATCCCCAAGGACCTATCAAAATATGGGTACCTTTAGAGAAAAACTGAAAATCTATCTTGTAGGTTAAGCAAGGACGAAAAGATCAATGTTTTCAAGCTCAATTGAAGGAAAGGCAGCCTTGGTTCTTGGATAATGGTTGTTCAAAGCATATGACCAGTAATGAGAACTTGTTTGTCAAGCTTAATAGAAACAAGAATGGTGGTGGTTCCTTTGCTGATGACTCCAAAGGTGTTTTCCAAAGAATTAGAACCATTGGTAACACATCTCAAACTCATCAAGCATGTATTATTCATCAAAGGTTTAAAACATAATTTGCTAAGCATTATTCAACTTTGTGATAAAGGCTTTAAAGTATGCTTTGATCCCCATGGATGTCAAGTGATTAATGTTAACACTAAAAAAGTAGCATTCATTAGTAAAAGAATCAAGAATATGTATGTTATCTTCTTTGATGGATTAAGTCTAGTGAATCTTATTTTATTGCCAATGATGTATGCGATAGTTGGTTATGGTATAGAAGACTAGGACATGCTAGTATGCACACTATTTCAAAGCTTTTGAGAAAAAACTTAGTCATTCGACTACCAAAGATATAATTTGAAAATGACAAAGTTTGTGATGCATGTCAATTTGGGAAACAAGTTAGAAGTTCATTTAAATATAAGAAAGTCATATCAACTTCTAGGCCACTTGAATTATTACATGTTGACTTGTTTGGACCAATCACTATTGCTAGTCTAGGAGGCAAGTCATATGGCTTTGTTGTTGTAGATGATTACTCTAGATATACATGAGTATATTTTGTTGCTCATAAAGATGATATGTTGCCAATTTTTACTAAACATTGTAAAAGAGTTCAAAATGAAAAGGGCTTTACCATTGTTAGTGCTAGGAGTGATTATGGTGATGAAGTTGAAAGTGATAATTTTGAAATTTTTTGTAATGAAAATGGTTTTGATGACAATTTTTCTGCTTTTAGAACTCCACAACAAAATGGAGTTGTTGAAAGAAAGAATAGGACTTTAAAAGAAATGGCAAGATTAATGCTTTATAAAAATAACTTACCAAAGTATTTTTAGGCTGAAGCTGTGAACACTGTAGCTTATATTCTAAACAAAGTCTCCATTAAAGCCATGATTTCTAAAACCCCCTATGAGCTTTACAAAGCAAGAAAACCAAACATTTCCCACTTAAGAAGTTTTGTATGCAAATGTTTTGTTTTAAACAATGGAAAACACACTTTGGGAAAGTTTGATGCTAGGAGTGATGAGGCAATTTTCTTAGGTTATGCATTGAACTCTAAAGCATATAGAGTGTTTAATAAAAGAATTCCAGTTATAGAAGAGTCAATTCACATTATTTTTTATAAGACTAATGCTGCACAAAAGAAAGTAGTGTTTGATGATGATGACGCAAATGACATTAAGAAGAAAATGGAGAAGATGAGCTTGAATGACAAAGAAAATCATGAAGAGAGTTCAAAGGAGAAAGATGATGAAGAGCCACCATTAAAATACTTGTAAAGAACTAAAAAATAGCACAATGATCTTCCTTGAAGCTAGAGATTTGTAAGAGATCATCTTCAAGAACTAATCATTGGTGATCCCTCGGAAGGTGTCAAAACTAGAAGAGGATTAAGAGAAGCTTGTGAGTATTTTACCCTCATATCATAAGTGGAACCAAAGAACTTTGAGGAAGCTGAAAAGGAAGAGAGTTGGATGATAGTTATGCAAGAAGAGTTGGGCTAATTTGAAAGGAACAAAGTTTGGATTCTAGTTCCAAGGCGAACCAACCATTCAATTGTTAGTACAAAATGAGTGTTCAAGAATAAGTTGGATGAATTAGGAAATGTGGTAAGGAACAAGGCAAGGTTAGTTGCTTAAGGATGCAAGGCAAAGAAGCTGTAATCGATTAAAGTTGCCTGTAAGCAGTTAGTCAAACTCTGTTGCCTATTTAAATTTAAGCACTCGAGGACAAAATAATAGCTAGAATGGCATCAGAGTTGTCTTTAATGGCTAGAAGCTATCCCCAATGGAAAAATCTAACTCCCTAAGTATTAAAGGAAGCTCCAACGGTCAAAAAAGGTAGATTGAAAGAGAAACAAGCCATGTTGAGCAAAAAGCTAAACATCCTTCACCAAAAACATTTGTTCTTCATACTTACTCCAAAAAAATATTTAAGCTTGCTCATAATCTTTCCAGATTTGTAAAGATTCTAGTTGTACTTCTTTTTCTTTTTTATCTTGGGTATTTAGAGTGTGGGAAGCACTCTAAAAGGTCATTGTAAAGGAATAAAGCTTGGGTTAGAAGCTCACCTTGTAAAAACTTGGTGGAAGCTGTTAATTCCACTAGTATAGTGAAGTTGGGTTGAAAATCTTTGATTGGGAGATCAAGGTAATGGATGTAGGTCAAAGGGACCGAACCACTATAAATACTCTTGAATTGTCCATTTCTCTTTACCTTTCTTTACTTGGTGTCTTTTAATTCAAACAAGTTCTGGTCCTTCCTTCATTGAGTTGATTAAGAGCTTTACAAGCTCTAAAAGGCTAACCAAAAAATTTTAAGTGCTATTCACCCCTCCCTTCTAGTAGTTCAACGGGACTAACAAACTTTAGATGGTATCGACACTTCTCTCAGCAAGAGTCATTTTTTCAGTGAGCATGTACTGAAGTATTGAGAATAAGACTGAATATAATAAAATAATTTCTCAGAGTAGTTGAATTCTAGATAGTAAGACCAAGTGTATTGAGATATACATCTCAAGTATCAAGCCTTGCTTTCAATCATCAAAATCTAGAGAAAAAGTTTGAATATGTCAAGATAGAAGGCTTTAAGTACTGAGACTTTACCTTCAGACTTCAAGAGCAAATGTCTAAGTGCTTGACATCAAAATTAGGTTCAAGAAGAAGAATTTTCTATATATCAAGACAAAGGTATAAAGACATCAAAATGAGGTATGATGACATTTCACAGAGTCTTGATACTTAGATTCAAAGTCTTGATACCAAGTTTCAAAATCTTGATACTTGGTTTCAAAGTCTTGATGCCTAACTTCAAAATCTTGATACCTAGCACAATGTATAGAGACTTGGCTTCAAAGTCTCAATACCTCACCATCAGATTTCAAATTCCAGAGAGAAAATGTTAAAGTATCAAGATGACTTTTGAAGGTATTGATACCTAGCTTCAAGAAAGCCGAAAAAAGAGAAGAATAACAACTAGTTTCTACATTAAATCATCCTCAACAGCTATAAAGCTTCTCCAGCTATAAAAAGGACTTCTTCAACACATTTAGAAGTGGAAGAGAGCAGATAGAAAGATCATTTGATCAAGAATCAAATGAAATGAACAAGAAGAGGAAAAAGAGAGAAAAACCAAGCTAGAACAACCACTCATATTATTCCAAAAGCTTGTTAGCTATGTTTGAGCTTCCACTCCTTTATGTATTCACTCATATCTTTTATAATCATTTCTTAGCTACACAAAACTCTTCCTCTATGTACTCACCTAGCCAAATCAGCCTTATAGAAGAATATGTGAGCTTTAATGCTGTAAGAGAGAAAAAGTTATGCTTGAACCTTTAAAAGGTAATGATGTAAAGGTTTTGTTTGATCTTTGAAAAAGGTAAGGTTTTGTTTAATCCTTTAAAAGGCTAAGGTTTTACCTTATTCTTGAAAAGGCAGAGTGTGGGTTATGCCTGCTCCCATGGAAAAGGTAGTGTATGGGTTGTGCTTGATCTTGTGAAAAGGGAGTGTGAGGTTATGCTTGATCTTCTCGAAAAGGTAATGTGTAAAGGTTATGCTTGATCCTTGAAAAGGCAGTTTTCATAGTGGATTGAGAACTCCTTGGTGAGCCAAAGGAAAGGATGTAGGCACCTATGGAAAAGGTCGAACATTTATAAATCATTTGTATCTTTTCTCTTCTCTTTCTCTTCTTGAATTTGTGTGTTATCTCTTCACTCTTCACTATTCACTATTTCTCACTTGTGGATTTTTTACTTTGTTGTGAAGAAATTTGAACATTTGTTATTGATCTTGCTTATTTCATTTTGAAGAAGTTTTTGAAATTTATTATCAGCTCTCTTCCTTTTCAATTTGAAATTGTGTTTTTTTATCTTAATGTGAAGTGACTTGAATATTTGTCTTCAAAATGATTTTAATTCAATTCACTCTTCAAATCACTTTTGATTTACCTTGATACATATCCTTGTTCACTTTTCTTTGAATAGCTTTGAGAATCCACTTCCAACCTATTTGCTCATTTGGGTTTTAAATTGTTTCTGAAATGTTTTAAAGAGAGAGCAAGTTTATGAAACTTTCTTCTTTTTGAGCTTGTGTTCTTATCATGAAAAATGTTTTATAAATTTGTTCAAAGCTTACTTAATCTTCATCTTTATCCTTGAGAATTTCACTTCACATTGAAGAGTATTGAAAATTTGTTTTTAGCTTGTTTGTTCATTTCGATTGGTTTGTTTTAAAGTGAAAACAAATTTTGAAAATTGGTCATCAAGCTAAAAAGCTCAAGTTGTTGAAAAGAATTTTTGAAATCCAATTCATCTCCCTCTTAGATATTCCCTCATCATTTTTATTGAGCTAACCAAACTAACAGATGTATAAAACTACCTTTTTTTTACATAAACTTAATGTTAAACAAAAAAAAAAATAGTACCCAATTTAGTTCCTGTATGATAGATCTTTGTTCAATTTAGTCCCTATACTTTACAAATTTGGTCAATTAGTCTTTGTGATATAGCACAAATTATTTTTTCTAAAAATATTTTTTGGGTCTACCACACCATTATTGTCACATCAGCATATTAGTGCCATGTCAGCATTTCAAGCCCACGTTAGTGCCACATCAATAGCAATAATGGTGAAATTGGATGGTATTAGGGGAAGGGACTCAATTGTACAAATTTCAAAGTAAAAGGACTAAAAAGGGACTAAATTGATGGAAACCCCATAGGATAAGGACCTATGGGGTTCTTTGACCAATTTAAAGAAAAACTAAAAGGAAGACCTTTTTCTTATCTTCATGTCTAAGTTATTAAGTCAAACTTTTTAGAACATCCAAACAGTGAATTAACCCAAAAATCTTACTACTTGTTTAGAGGTTACTTCCATTACTTCTGCCAATACTGTAACCTTGTCACTTATTTCAAATTACTTCTATTAATCCATATGGTAGTGTAACTACTTACAAGACAATCTTACATGATATTAAGAAGATGATATATTAGTGGACAAAATCAAGCATCTACATGTTCTTCTACATGAGAATTCTTGGTAAAGATGTTTGTTTTGGAAAAGTGTTACTAACACAATAGAAACTTAAAACTTTTTCCTATATATAGAATCATTCTTTGGTTGTTTAATATAGTGTTAGGAAGATAAGCTTAAAGTAGAGTAACCAAGATGGGGGTGCATTGGTTATGAATAAAAAATTCTCCCTTTTAAAAGATATTTGAAAATGTAGCAAAAAAGTAATAAAAACAGAGTATGAAACAAATAAGTAAAGTGCAAAAAAGTAAATAGTACTCAACTGGATTTTTATAGAGGTTCGGCCTTCCAATGCCAATGTCCTATCCCTTGATAGCACAAGGAGTTTGAATCTACTATCAACTTGCCTTTTCAATAAGATCAGGCGTAACTTTTACAACATGTTTTTCAGTAGGATTAGGCGTAACCTTCACAACATGCCTTGTCACAGGATCAAGCGTAATTTCAACTAAGACACTACTTTTTTCAAGTTCAAGCACAACCTTTACACAAGATACAGCCTTAGAGGATCAGGCAAAACCCTTATACCTTTTGCTTGGAAGTATAACTAATACAATAGTATATTCTAAATAATCTTTAGCTTAAAACATCTAATAAAGCTGATAAGAAACTTTAAGCTTAGAAATATGAGAGCTTTCTCAAATGATAGGAATGGTGAAGGAAGGTTTAAGCTCAATAAGTATCAGTTGAAGAATAAAATGTGATCTTTAGGTTCGGCTCTCACTCAAATATATGATTTTTCTACTCATAGCTCTTTTAATTGTTTTTTGCCCTTTTTCTTTTCAAAGATGATTCAAAATTGTTCACGTCCCATACTTTAATGTTCTCAAGGAAGATATTTATAAGCCCTGTGATTTCTTGCCCATTGGAGTTAAATTGGAATAAGCTTTCATATGTTTCAACCAACTTGAATATTTTTGTCGCAAATGGAGAATCGATTCTTTGATCATGAGTTGTCAGTTCTTCAAAATGTCTGGAGCTTTCTGTATTTGGAGAATCAATTCTTCTATTATAAGATGTCGATTCTTTTACAATTAGGTTCAAAAGTGACACCTTTGCATTTTTGGGAAATTGATTCTTTTACCTCAAGGTGTCGGTTCTTCACTGTGGTTTTGCACCAAAATTTGAATTTGGGCTTGATTTTTTATGCTCCATTCTTATTCATTTATCGCATCTTTTTCTTGGTCACTAAGTTTTTGATTCTTGCTTCTAGTGCTTTAAAAACTAATATCTTCCCCATGTAGAATTGATTTCTTATCTACAACCTTGTGCTCTTTGATTCATTCTTCACCCAAAATCAACTTATGCTTCTTGGAGAATCGATGATTTCTTCTTCACATTTCTGCCTTATGCATTCTATTCTCCTAGAATCGATTCTTACTCTTTGAGGTGTCGGTTCTTCTCAATTGCTGAAGTTTATATCTTCTAAAAGCTGACTTCCTCTTTTCTCAGAAAATAGAGTTTAGGAACAATGGGAAGACAAGCTCATAGAAAAATAGAGCATTAGTAGCACAAGTTAAGTATAGTTATTAATCAACATTTAAGGATAAAACTTAGAGACATTCACAACAAGTGAGTTCAATCAATCATCAATCAACACAAAGAGACATTAACACAGAGTGGTATAATCAAAGAGATGTCTCATTAAGTAAAAGAAATATAAAATATCAATCTCCCTACAATTAAATTTGAACAAAATAAAGATGTATGCATGTACTAATGCATATGCCTATGGGTTAGAATCAGTATTAGATTCTGAATTATCAAGATTGTGAATTATGGAGGGCTTTGTCTTGTTCATCCTATCATGGAGTTTCTTTTGGTTGGGGGCTAGATCAATTTGATTCTATACTAGTTGCTTCATTTCTTTCTTTAGTTTACTCACTGTTGCTTGCAACTTCTTAATTAAGTGACAACAGTGATCAAAGACATTTTGAAACTAATGAATAAACTTTGAAATTGCATCCTCAATTTTTTGTTCAATTCTTTCAAGGTTCTATTCAACCATCCTCCTTTGATTATCAACCCTTGCACTTAAAAATTCATATGCACCTCAACCCATATACATCATGCTAGGTTGACTAAATGGCCATGGAGTAGTTTATGGAGTGGTTGTTGATGAAGTAACAATAGTGGTTAGAGCAGGTGGAGTTTCTGGTGCTTGTTTCTTTCTTTCTTGAGCTTCATCCTTTTTGACCCAACCATTTTGTTCAGCACTATACTCATCCCATTCTCCTAAGAGTATTATTTTCCAAAAACTTAATCTTGTTCTGCATTTTAGGCTTATCAGTGCCAGTGTCTATCTTCAGCTTATCAAGTACTTCACAAATAGCCATTCCATAGAACAAATTATTTCTTGCCCCTCAAACTTGATATATCATGTCTCTAAAAATAAATTGAGCAAGTTCAATAGGTGTCCTTCTTTTGATATGATACATGAACCACATTTCATCAAATGTCACCAAGGCATGCTTTGTTTCAAAGGGTCTTATGTTGTAAGCAATAATTAGATGCAGGATTTTATCACTGAGACTTAGCATTGAAGCACTGTCAGGGAATTTTGCTATTGTGATTGGCCCCAAAAGAAACTCTACATTCAACATTTCTTTTGGTATAGCATTCTCCTCACCCATGAAGGTTATTGCATTCTTACTTGGGGGTTTTAGCTTCGACTTTTTTTAAAGTAGGGAAAGTGTGATAACATATGACCTTCTAGCTAAAAAAGTGAGGAATAAGTCATCATGACTAACCACATCATCATCATGTTCTTCTTCATAACTAGTTGTCTCATTTGAATAAAATATTCTTACCAGATCTTTATGAACCCTTATTCTTAGATTGAGATAATCGTACCAACCTATTTCCTTTAAATTTTCAATGTAGGGAAATCCAAACTCATTTTCCATCGAATCTAAGTCAGGAATCCTTTCATGAAATGCTTTTTTTATTACATAGTGATCATCAAACATTTTCCTTTCAAGTGGAGTAGAAAAGTGTACGTCAAGAACATCAGTTTTCTCTTTTCTTTGACGAAGTGGTAGAAGCTTTTCCTTTTTCTTCTCTTGACCTTTTAAAGCCATTTTCTTTGAAGGTTTGGAGTGAAGAATCGAGGTTTTGAGAAAGGGGTGTTGATTCTTTCATGCAAAGAACTAATTCTACTCTTGGTTGACTTGTATTTGTAAATGGGTCAACTGGAACTTAAATAAATTAATCAAAAAGCTTTTTGGAGAAAGTTTCAAGTCTTTTGATTCTTAAAAACCTACTTTTGTAGAGAGAAAATTTCTTCAAAGAAATGAGATTGTGAAATTTCAACTTTTTAAAATCTTTAAAATTGATAAATGAAAGTTTAAGGCTTAAATAATTTCTTGACTTAAAGTGCAAAAGTTGATTCTAAAATGATAAGAATTGATTCTTTGTGCCTTAGTTTTTCTAAGACTTTTGCGGTTCTTTTTGAGAATCAATTCGTGAAATTTAAGAGGTCGATTCTTTGAATTCTGGAAGCATTTTGGAAAACATTTTGTGTTTGAAGGATCGATTCTTTAAAAATCAAAGGTCGATTCTTATACTTTGTAAACTTGAAAAACAAATATTTTTTTATCCAAATAAAATTGAAGAAATCTTTTAAGTAGAATCAAGTTTAATGCACATAGCTGTTGGTTTTTGAGTGATGCATGTGTATGAAATGATAAGTAAATTTTATTGCAGCAACTATTATGCACACAAGATCATCAAAACATCACTCGTTCAAATTATGAATTCAAGAAACTAATATTTATTTCAACAATAATCAACTAATCAAAAGGCAATCAAACAATCAATAATTTACCTTTTATAGGCAAGTTATTCATGAAATAGATATCACTTAATTTTGCAGTAAGCTCATTCCATGCGTTATTGCCTTAATTTTTCCTACAAAACAAAACCAATTTTTTATCTTCGTATGCAAGCTTTCTTGTGTCCATGAGAGTTGGTTCTCTGAAGTTTGTTTTTACTTGGAACCTCAAAAATTTCTATAATTCTTCCCAATGTAGGTTTGGTTCCTTTTGGAACCTAAACCTTTTTTTACAATCTTTTCCTTAGGGGGTATTTTCCTAAGAGGACAAAAATATATAGAATGTCCCTTCTTATGACAACAAACACATACATATTATGCACCATGCTTTTCATTTTCTTTTTCAAAGAAAGTTTTTATCTTTGTTCTGTCATATCCTAAGCCATTGCTGTCAAAGAATGCTTTTTGAGTTTCAAGCATCTCATTAAGTTTCTGTGAGCTCATGTTCCATTTAGAATATGATTCAGTTAATTGCTCATTTTTCTTCTTCAAGGCATTCACTTTATTCTTTAAAATGTTTACTTTATTTTCTAACTCAGACTTAATGTTAATCATGCATTTTTTACCTTAAGCTTAAAGATGACCTTTTTGTATTTCAAATTCATATGTTCAAATTCAAATGCCAAGTCATCGTATGCATCCTGAAACTCATCACAGGAAGTAATGTTTGAAGAACAAACCTTGGAGTTTTCAACTCCCATAAAGCACAAGTTTGCAATTTCTTCTTCTTACTCATCTTAGGATTCATCACTATCACTCAATGCAGCTACCGTTGTTTTTCTTTTGGAGTTTCTTTTATGACTCTTTTTGAGTTCTTTCATATTTTGAGTGACCAAGCTTCTTACATTCATAACAAATAATATAATCATTTCCATGATCAACCTTTGGAATATCTCTTTTCAAATTTCTTCTATGTTCTTCTTTTCTGAAAGGCTATCTGTTTCCTTGTTTAGTCCTTAGAAATCTATTAAACCTTATAGTCAATAGTGTTATCTCCTCATCATCCCCTTTTCATTGTCACTTTCAAATGACCTTTCATCATTTTGCTTTACAGCCTTGAGAGTGTTGGTTCCATTAGTTTTGATGATAATAAAACATTCACACTCATTTATATCTAACTATGCTTCTTGAGTGTGCAGAATGAAAAATGTATGCCAATAATAAATTGATCACTAAAAAGCAAATATCAAATCTCATAAGAATAAGGAGCTAAAATTGAACCACAAAACAAAAACCTCTTACCTTAAAAAAGAAGGGAGTTAGTCAACTAAAACTCAAGAATGAAGATGGCTGGTTAAGAAACAGAGACAACTTAATCGACTAAGAAGCATTGTTAGTCGACTAAGAGCTTGCTACCAGAAACTAGGTTCAGAGACAGAGACGACTTAATCGACTAAGAAGCATAGTTAGTCGATTAAGAGCTCATTGCCAGAAATTGGGTTCAGAGACAAAGACGACTTAATAGACTAAGAAGCATAGTTAGTCGACTAAGAGCATTTTGTTTGAAGTTTTGAATTTGAATACTAGAAGACAGATTAACGGCTAGAACTGGTCTAAACTATTTCCCAAAGGTCAAAAACTATCAAACATCCATTAGAGTTGGTTTTTCAAGTATAAAAACCCTCATCAACAGTTAAGAACATATCCAAGGCTTCCAAGAACAAAAAGAGCTAAAAAACAGTAAGAAATTCTCAACATACTTTTTACACTTCACTCCAATCTTTGTAATTGAGATAAACACTTCACTTTGTACCATTCAGATCAAGTTAGTGATCATAGATACATCCTTATTTCTTTTCTCCTTGAATACTTAGAGTGAGTGAGTCACTCTAAGGGGTTTATTCAAGCTTGGGTTAGCTTGATTAAGAGTATAGGCTCTAACTCAGCCTAGGAAAAGTTAGTTTTGGGTTTTGGTTGATCTTGAAAAAAACCATTATTAAAGGTTGTGGCTGAGCCTATGAAAAGCCATTGAAAAAGCTTGGTGAGAGCTTGGGAATTCCACCGTTTTTAGTGATTTGGTTTGAAAAATCCTTGGTTGAACAATCAAGGTAGTGGATGTAGGTCTTTGACCGAACCACTATAAATCGTTGAGTATTGTCTCTTTTGTTTTATTTTTCATTTTCTTTCTTTCTAAAATTGTTCCTTCATCTTGCATTAAATTTCTCATCATTGACCTTCGATTTGCCCTCAATTCAAAATTAAGTCTAGTAAGAGCTAAAAAGTGTTATTCACCCCTCATCTAGCACAATTATTCAGGAATAACAAGTGGTATTAGAATCTATCCCTCCTTCTCAAGGCTTAATGTCACGACCTAATTTTCGAGCCGTGACCGACGCATGGGCATAGTGGGCGTAGCCCACCAAGCCCAAGCAAGCCTATTATATAATCTTGCTTAACATTCCATCAACTATTCTCAAGTCACCTTTCATAAGTCCAACTTAGAATCACTTTAATAATGGGCTATAGCAATCAAGAATTTCATTGATATAAACCTCAAATGATGTTAACATTTCAACTCATGGTGGCATTAATAGTTAAAATATACATATTTTGTCTAAGACATGTATCTTAGTACTTTACATCACATGAACGTATTCATAAAACAAAATGACTCCTGACTTCTAGCAGAGTGACCACAGTGAAGGTGTGGCTACTGAATGCCAAAATACCTACCAAGGAGACAAAACTACGTGGACACCTCGACCTAGGTTCCAATTGCCTCCTGATTTGAAAACATGAAATTGAAAGCAGTGAGTACAAACTCAGTGAGTGAACATAAGAAGGGAACAAGCAATTGATAGGAAGAATTTGAAAATCATGATGCACTTGTTTCAAAAACAATGCAATTGATTTAATTTCTTACTAAAAACCCCACATTTCAAACTTTGATTAATAACCTCATAGTGTTGCAAAAACCCAAGATCAATCCATGAAGTTAAATGGGTGAAAAATATGTCAAAATCAAGCAAGGTAGCAAGTTTCTTGCTGCAGCGAAGTTCATTCTCGCTACAGCGAGATTCGGGCTGCCAAGCAGAAAGTTTCTCGCTGTAGTGAGAAATAGTGTTAGTTTGCATATGTTTTAGTTTTTCTATCATATCTCCCATTACAGAAGTCCAATTGACCTTATTTTTGGACCATTAGAAAGATAAAAGACAGGGATACAACTTTAATGTTTACTACTTTTCCCAGTTTGTACAGTAAGATGGTCAAAATCTTCACCGAAGTGAAAATACTGCATCAAAACCTGAGAGTTTCTCGCTGCAGCGAGTTGTTGGCTGCCAAAATAGAATGTTTCTCGTGCAATGAGAATGCTTTCTTGCTGCAGCAAGAAGCAGGGCACCTAAGTGTAAAAAGGACCTCCTTTGCACTAAAAATCCATTTGGTGTTGAATAAAAATCAATTTGCAAGAAAATGGGAAATTCTCAAGATTCATCATGCCAAATTTCACATGCATTACAATCACATTTTACAATCACACACATTCTATCACATATCTATAGATATAATCATATATAACACCTACACCACCCCACCTTCCTCAGCTCTTGTGCACTCCCTACACGCATAAGGCAATACCACCATATGTGCACTCCCTACTCGCACATTTTAATGTCATCATGTGTGTACTCCCTACTCGCACACCTCATTATCATCATACAACATTATTTATCATTGCACAACATACATTCAAATATGTATACCAACACAATATAGGAGAACATGAATTCATCCTCTTTACACATTTCACACCTTTTACAACATCAAAGCATTTATCAAGGGCTTGTTCCCAAGCACCCATTTTTAATGAAAAGTTGGATAAAATCATGCAAATAATTCATCTCAACACAAATCTATTTTCCAAAACAATTTTGAAATGCAAGTTCACTCACCGGTATTGTTGAACCTCTAATCGACTCTAACCTCCACTAATGGTTCAAATGGGGCTGTGGGGCCTCGTTGGAACCTATCACACACAAAAACATCACAACCAATCCAATTTACATTAATATCACTCTAAAGGCTAGTTTCTAATTCAAGTTCTACTAGTCATTCCTAATTGGCTTCCAACTATATCAAATGGCCATTCCTTGCACTACTATAATCACACTAAAAATGAATAAACAACCTTAACAATAAAACATCTCATAATCCCAATTACTAGCCGTTATCAACAACTTAAAACCAAGCCTAGTTCATCACTCACTTTAGGGTTTCTTTGTAGCTTCATTCTCTTCCAATAGCTTCCAAACAAATGTGGAAAGTCTCTCTCTCTCTCTTTCTTTCTCTTTAGAATGTCCAACTAGTGAGAGAGTCTAATAAGGAAAGGTTTTTGATGGTTTTATGGTGAAAAAGTAAAAGAGCACAAAGAACTTTGTGAAAGAGTACACAAAAACATGAAAATCGGAGTTAACTAGAGGAAATATATGGAAGTTTCAAAGCAAGCTTCCATGGGGGGTGCAAAAACATGGGAAAGGAAGAAGAAGAAGAAGAAGTGCTAGAAATTTGAAGAACCTCCTAGAAACTTAGATATTTACGCTTTATGTTTATCTATTTCTCATGAAATTACCAAAATGCCCTTAACAAGGTTATTTTGTCTTTCCATTGCCTTTATACAATCTTTTTACTTCTTTGACACTAAGACAAGGTCCATAAGGGTCTAGAAATGCTCGGGTTCATGAAAAATTAAAAATTTCAACTCGATATGCAAAATGACCGTTTTACCCCTATCGTGAAAATTATCGTTATTTCTATCTTCTTCATTATCTTACCCTTATTCATTCATTCCTTAGGCCTACTTGGACCTTAATAACCTCAGAAAACTACTTTCAAGGGCTCACTAGGAAAAATGACGAAATTACCCTTGGTCCGTGTTATCGCGTCTACTTCTAGTTACGGGTCTTTAGAGGTCAAGATCTCACACTTAACATCCTAAGAGAGATCTTAATAGCTTTTCAAAAATCAGTAGTTGCTGAAGGACAATCCATAAATAGACCACCTCTATTTGATGGCTCAAATTACTCCTATTAGAGTACTATAATGTCAATTTATATAAGGGCAATAGATTATGAGATGTGGGATGTCATCACTGATGGACCCTTCATTCCCTCAACCATATATGTAGTGACCAATGAAATTATTCCTAAGCCAAGGTCTGAATGGACTGAAGTTAAAACAAAAAAGGTCTAGATAAATTTTAAAGTAATAAACACTTTGCATTGTGCTTTAACTCCCTTTGAGTTTAACAAAGTATCAAGCTATACCACAACTAAACAACTGTGGGACAAACTTGGGATTATTCATGAAAGGGCATCTCAAGTTAAGGAGTCCAAAATAGCTCTCCTAACTCACAATTATGAGATGTTTAAGATGGAACCTGGTGAAAATATCACCAGCATGCTAGATAGGTTCACTAATATCACTAATAAACTTAGTCAGCTAGGCAAGCCAATTCTCGAATATGAAATTGTCAAAAGACTTCTTAGAAGCCTACCTAAAAATTGGAAGCCAAAGGTAACTACCATTCGTGAAGCCAAAGACTTAAATGTTATCACCCTTGATGAAATTTGTGGGTCTCTCCTCACTCACGAGCTGGAGATTAAGGAAAAGGAAGAAGAAGACAAGAAAAAAGCAAAAGAAAAGAAGAAAACATTACCTTAAAAGCAAGCATTCTTGAAGAAGAATTGGAAAATTTATCTTGTGATGATGATGAAGAATTGGCTATAGTAGCAAGAAGATTCAGAAAACTTATGGGACAAAGAGACAAGAGGCTGGCTAAGAAAGGTTATAGAAGAGAACAGAGCTTTTCATGGAAAAGCAAAAGTAAAAATGAATCCAACAATAAAGAAGATGTCATTTGTTATGAATACAAGAAGCTTGGACTCTTCAGGTTAAAATGCCCCTTGCTGAAGGAGGAAACTCCCAAGAAAAACAGAAAATCGAATAAGGTAATGGTGGCTGCAACCTGGTCAGATAATGATGTTTCAAGTTCAGATGTTAAAGAAGAAAAAGTGAAAGAAAGAGCAAATTTATGTTTGATGGCTAAAGATGATGAATCCGAGGTATCTTCTACTCCCTATGATATTTCAATTGATGAACTTCAAGAAAAGTATGAATGTCTCTATGATGAGTTTGAAAAACTTGTATCAAAATATAAAACTTTGAAAAGAAAAATTGCATCTCTTGATATTGATTTGTAAAAGATAAGACATGATTTCAACTCTGTTTTTGAGCAAAGAAATTTTCTTCAAACTGAATTAGAACATTCAAAAACAGATTTCGAAGTTCTAAAATTGGAATTGGATAACAAAACTAAAGCTTTACAATATGCAATTGATGAGAATACTGCTCTTAAGAGTTTTATAAAAGAATCATTAAGAAAGAACACAAATTTCAAAAGAAATGCTAATGATTTCTCTTCTAGATGTTATGTTTGTGATAAACTTGGTTATTTATCTTATAACCAGAATGATTTAGGTTCCAAAAGGATCCTATGTTGCAACTAACCTTTAAGGACCTATCAAGGTATGGTTACCTATTAAGAAGAACTGAAAATTTGTCTTACAAGCTGAGCCAAACAGAGAAGACATATGTCAAAAAGCACAAATGAAGCAGAAGCAACCATGGTACATGGATAGTGGCTGCTCAAGACATATGATTGGTAATGAAATGCTGTTTGCTCAGCTGGATAAGAAAAAAAGAGGTACGGTGTCATTTGGAGATGATTCAAAAGGCAGAATTTATGGTATAGGAATTGTTGGTAAGAACTCTCATGCTCAAATTAATCATGTGCTGTTTGTTAAAGGATTAAAGCACAATCTCTGAAGCATCAATTAATTATGTGACAAAAGGTTTAAGGTGTGTTTTGATTCACACAAATGTGAAGTCATAGATATTAGTACTAACAAAATTTCATTCATAGGAAAAAGAATAAAAAACATGTATGTCATATTTCTTGAAGATCTTGAACTAAATTGTGAAACATGTCTTTTAGAAAATGATGAAAATGATGGTTGATTATGGCATAGAAGACTTGGGCATGTAAGCATACATAACATTTCAAAATTGATGAAAAAAAAATTGGTTATTGGATTGCCTGAACTTAAATTTGAGAATGATCAAATTTGTGAAGCTTGTCAACTAGGTAAACAAGTTAGAACATCCTTCAAAACCAAGAAAATTGTCTCAACCTCTAAACCTCTTGAACTGCTTCATATTGATTTATTTGGTCCAATTAACATAACTAGTCTGGGAGGTAAATCATATGCCTTCGTGATAGTTGATGACTACTCTAGGTATACTTGGGTCTACTTTCTTGCTTATAAAAATGATGCTCTACCTGTATTTGTAAATCATTGTAAAAAGGTTCAAAATGAAAAAGGACTAGTTATAGTTAGCATTAGGAGTGATCATGAAGGTGAGTTTGAAGGAGATGAGTTTGAAAACTTTTGTAATGAAAAAGGGCTGAATCATAATTTCTCAACACCTAGAACACCTCAACAAAATGGGGTTTTAGAAAGAAAAAATTGAACTTTAAAAGAAATGGCTCGAACCATGCTTTGTGAAAACAATCTACCAAAATATTTTTGGGTAAAAGCTGTCAACACAACAGCTTACTTTCTTAATAGAGTCTCAATAAGGGCCATGATATCAAAACCCAATATGAACTTTACAAAGGTAGAAAACCAAACATCTCTTACCTTAGAAGTTTTGGCTGCAAATGCTTTGTATTAAATAATGAAAAACATTCTCTTGGAAAGTTTGATGCTAAGAGTAATGAGGCAATATTTTTAGGATATGCATTAAATTCAAAAGCTTATAAAGTTTTTAACAAAAGAACCTTAACAGTTGAAAAGTCTATCCATGTGGTTTTTGATGAATTTAATGCCTTGCAAAAGGAAGCTCTTGTTGATGAAAATGATGCAGAGGAATTTGAAAGACAAATGGAAGAAATGAGTCTAGAAAACAAGAAAAATAGTGAAGAAAACTCCCTCGAAAGAGAAGCAGAATCTCCATCCTTAGAAACTCTGCAAAGGACTAAAAGTCAACACAATGACCTTCCAAAGAGCTGAAAATATTGCAAAGATCATCCACCAGAGCAAATCATTAGTGATCTTACACAAGGAGTCAAAACCAGGAGAGGAATTAGAGAAACATGTGAATTCACAACTTTCATCTCACAAATTGAACCTAAAAGTTTTGAAGAGGCAAAAAAAGAGGAAAGCTGGATATTGGCCATGCAAGAAGAACTTGAACAATTTGAAAGAAATCGTGTATGGACACTAGTTTCTAGGCCATTCAATCACCCAATTGTTGGCACAAAGTGGGTGTTCAGAAATAAGGTAAATGAGCAACGTAATGTTATTAGAAACAAAGCTAGGTTAATGGCTCAAGGATTTAACCAAGAAGAAGGCATTGACTATGATGAAACTTTTGCCCTTGTTGCTAGAATAGAAGCCATAAGATTATTGCTTGCATTTGCATGTTTCATGAACTTCAAATTATTTCAAATGGATCTGAAAAGTGCATTTTTAAATGGTCTCATTCAATAAGAAGTCTATGTTAAACAACCTCCTGGATTTGAGGACTTTGAAAAACCTGATTATGTTTTCAAATTACATAAGTACTTATATGAATTAAAACAAGCTCTTAGAGCTTGGTATGAAAAGCTCTCAAAGTTCTTAGTTCAAAAAGGGTATATTAGAGGAAGCATAGACACAACACTATTTATTAAGAAATGCTTGAATGATTTAATTATTGTTCAAATCTATGTGGATGATATTGTGTTTGGTGCTACTAATGAGGCTTTGTGCAAGAATTTTGCTGAAGAAATGTATGGTGAATTCGAAATGAGAATGATAGGTGAGTTAAAATTCTTTCTTAGTTTTCAAATCAAACAAAGTGAGGAGGGCATCTTTATAAATCAGGTAAGATATGTTCAAGACATGCTGAAAAAGTTTGATATGCTAAAGCTGAAATCAATTAGCACACCAATGAGTCCCTGCACCAAACTTAATGCTGATAAGAGAGGAAAAAGTGTTGATCAAAAGCTTTATAGTGATATGATTGGATCTTTACTTTATTTAACTGCTAGTAAGCCTGATATTCAATTAGTGTATGCTTGTGTGCACGGTTTCAATCACAGCCTAAAAAGTCACACTTAACTATAGTAAAAAGAATCTTTAGGTACCTATTGGACACACAAAGTCTAGGACTATGGTATTCAAGAGGATCATCTTTTGATCTCAATGGATATTTTGATGTTGACTTTGCAAAAAGTAAAACATATAGAAAAAGTACTAGGGGCACTTGTTAGCTTTTAGGAAACATGCTAGTATCTTGGTCAAGTAAGAAACAAAACTCTATTGCACTTTCCACAGTTGAAGCTGAATATGTTTTCTTAGGTAGTTGTTGTGCTCAGATTTTATGGATTAAACAACAATTAAATGACTTTGAAGCAACCATGCATAATGTGCCAATATTTTGTGATAACACGAGTGCCATTAATATATCAAAGAATCTTGTTCAGCACTCAAGGACCAAACATATTGAAATTAGACATCACTTTATTAGAGACCATGTGATTAAAGGAGACATTAAGATTGAGTTTGTTAACACCTTGCAACAATTAGCTGATATATTCACCAAGCCCCTAAATGAGGAAAGATTTTGTGAAATTAGGAGAAATCTAGAAATGGTTAATGTACAGAAGCTTTAGGAAAATTTTTGAGCTTTTCATTCATAAGACAGTAGGTACTGTTGATTAAGAGTATCGCTTAACCAACTAAAAGCATTCTATATCTTTTTGTTAATAGACTTAGTCGAATAAGAGTAACACTTAGTCGGTTAAGAAACTAGAATAAGAATGATAAAATTTAAGGGAAAAAAGACAGGCATACCTGGTGAAAAAGAAAAGGAAATAACGTTAAACTAAAAATAAAAAAAGAGGCAAATTTTTGAATTTTGAAAATAGGGGTAACTGATAGCATTTAAAAATAAGAGTCTGGCGGTTTTAAAGGAAAAATAACTTCCCTAAACTCCTTTTCTCTCCATCAAAAGCCATTTTTTTGAAAATCAAAACCCCATTTCTCTCAAACTCTCAAACCCTAAGTCTGAAACCACTTAAAATCAATGGCCAAAACCACATTACCCAGTAGTATTTTGGAAAAGAAGAAAGGAAAACGACCCATAAAAGAAAGTCCACCAACCGAGATTTAAAAAAAGAGGAAGGAGGATGAGTCAGCCTCGGTGACAGAGAAAACTAAGAAGAAACAGAAAGAGAAAGAATAGAAATCAAAGAAAAAAAAGGAAAAAGAAAAATCCATCAAAAAAAGTACTCCTCCATCCACCAAATTTAGAAATAAAACTCATGAGGATAGGTTTAGGAAGATAGAGAATGCACCGATTTCATGTGAAAAATACATTAACTGGGATAGCTTTAATGAGGTGCTAGAAATTAAAGAAGGTTTATCAAATTATTTTGAAGAAATAAAATTAAGGAAATTGAGTGTCTTTAAGAACAAAACCTATAGTGCATGCTTAGTGAAGGAATTCTATGCTAGCATTGCACTAGATGAAAATGAACTTGAGGAACCTGAGGATTTTGTTGATGATGGTCTGAATGTGTTCCTGAATGGAAAAGAGTTTGTAGTCAAGGCCACAGATTTGGGAAGTCTGCTCAAAGTTGAGTGTGAAGAGGGAGAATATGAAATTCTTGAAGATTATGATCCCTCATCTTTGTGGGAACTAATAATAAGGAAAAAGGAAAAATATTCATCCAAAAGTTATGCCAGTTTTATTAAAAGCCCTCAGATTAGGATACTGTATTATTTCATTACCTCTACAATACATGGAAGAAGCGGTAGCTTCAGCTACGTAAGCCTTCAAGATATGTGGCTAATGAAGCATGCTTTTAATGCTACTCCCCTTAACTTAGGCAGATTCATGATTGAAAGGATGAGAGGAACATGTCAAGTTGATAAGGTAAATCTACCGAATGGAAACATAATTGCCTTTTTGATTAAGAAAAAGGGGATATGGAGTTCAAGATATGAAATGGACCAAGTGAAAAGTAAGGACCAAGCAATCTATCTAAGAAGCTTGCCAAAGATGGGGTATAAACTAGAAGGAGAAAAGTTTGTTAAGACCCCCAAGATTTCTCCAAAGGATGAGCATTCCACCCCTACTTTGACTCAGATAGCTTCCTCCCATATTTCGAATGAAATGATTCTAAATTTGCTAATGAGAATTGATGGGAAACTCACTGACCAGTCTGCAAGGATATAGAAAATTGAAGATAAGTTGGAAGAGTTGGAAAATGTGATGAAAGAAAGGAAAAACAGCTTCTGGACCTGCTACTGAAGACACTTCTGCAACACCAAGTCTAGTACCAGCAGAACAAGCTGTTGAAAGTCCTGACCTCCAAGCTGAAGATGATGAGCAAGAATTTGTTCAAGCAAGGAAATCTCCCACTATTGAGCCTCAAAATGAAGAAGAATCCAATGAAGGCACTAAAGTACTTGGATCCTTTAATGACAACTCTCCACCACATGATGAACCATAACCAGAAAAACCATCTTCTCCTAACTTTAAGGAAATTTCAATAATGGATGTATTTCACCAAATGGTCAAAGAAGAACAAGCAGAAAGAGAAGCAGCAAAGGACAAAGATCAGAAGTCAGCATCTGTAAGGGTTTCTCCTGAGTCAGTTCATAGTGCCAAAGAAAGTGGACTTACTAAAACAGAACAAGGGCAAGTAACTGCTTCCACCAAAGATAAATCCAGACTTACTGGTAAAAACAGGAAGACCATGGAAACAAAGACAAAATTCCCCAAGAGAAGAAAGTCTTTAAAAATAGCTGAGAAAACCAAACCCTCAATCCAGTCTTTTGCTCAGGATCCACTCCAAATTTCAGACAAGTCCTCCCTTAACTTTCACCAAAAAGAGCATCACCTGTGCCATCTTCTGAACCCCTCAATGTCCATTTTGGCATTGATGAGTCTACCCCCTCTAACTCTTCTCAGACCAGTTGACCACCCCTATTTTTTGCTGATGACAAAAAAGGGGGAGACATATGATAGAAAGCTTAGAGGAGATAGAAAGTAAAAGAATTTTAGGGAGAAAGTAGAAGTGATTTAGGAATAATTTAGGAATCTAAATCTAACTTTGACGATATTGGGTTGTTTATGTTATTTTGTGTACTGATGGTTGAAAACTGGATGCTGATAACTTATTTTTATGGTTGTTCTGTCAAATTGTGAATGGAAACTGTTTTAAAAAGAAAATGGATGCTGCCTATTGTCGTAACGTGCCGAGTCCGGGAACCTGACTTCAAGACGTGGGTGAAAATAAAAATAATTAGGAGTCGTCACCAATCCTTTTTTTATGTAGGTGTGATTGGCCACCTATTAACTCGGTTCTAATTGACGAAGTCCTAAATTAATTTTAGGTCCATCGAAAGAACGAGAACTGGTCTACAATTTTTAGAGATGGGTTTGGGAGTGCAGTTACGCACGGAGAAGGATTAGCACATCCGTAACGCCTATTCCACGAATGGTACCATTTAATCTTATGTTATCCTTTTATAGCCTACTTTTGATTTAATCCCTGCTTATTAACTAAATTTTTTATTAAATTGACTGTCTGAGTCTTTTATTCGGTTTTACGTATGCACATGATGCAAGCGTAAAATGATGTCATGACTTGTTTATTTTAAATAATGGGGTTGGCAATTCGTTATTGAAAAATCATTCAAAGACCATCCCAACGCTTTGGTGAAGTCTCGAAGTTTTCCTCACCTAGAGATATCCCCGAAAGAACTTGTCTTTACAAGCTCCTCGGGGAAATCCCATCATCGGAACTCCCACATCATTTGCAAGATAAATGTTTCATGCTATAACAGAATAAAATAATGATGTCTACATGCACGCGTTTATTGACTTAGGTGGTTCATAATTCATCCAATTATGTGTTTAATAATTTATTACCTTGTTTATATGTTTATTATTATTTGTTATTCTTTTCATGGATTTTTTATTTATTTTATTATTTTTTTATATTTTCTATCTAAATCCATATCCTTTAATTAACATTGTTGATTAATATTTTACTTGATTATGTAGCTTATCAAATAAACAATTAATAAATTTTTTCTAAAATGATTAAATTAACTTTATTTAGTAATATTTATTTAAGCTAATTTCAAATGCAACATTATGTAAATTTATTATTATATATATATATATATTATTTTTTAACAATGATTATTTGACTTAACGGGTATTGGAGTTTAAAGATCAGATTTATCTCGACGCTTTGGTGAAAATCTGTCTCGAACTTCACACTAAAAAATCCACTTAAAAGAGGCAACTCTTTGCCTTTCTTAGGTGGAATTTCTCAAATAATCATCACATTTTTCTTATAATCTTTTATATTTGTATCATATTATTATTATATATATATATATACACATTATATTTACAAGTATCTAAATATGAATATTTCTTTTTTCTTCTTTTTTTTATTCCTCTCATTTGCTTATTATTATTATTACTATTTTTAACATAAATTAAACCTATGATTAGTTTTCTTACTATTTATTTTATTTATTTTATGTATATATATATATATATATATATATGTTCTTCTAAACTATGCATCTTTACTATTATTTTTATTTTTTTGTTATTACTATCATTATTTTTTATTTTTTTGTTATTTTGATTTTATAATTTTAAAAATAAACATTCATATTATATATATATATATATGTATATATATAACTTTTCCTAATATGGTTTTAATTATAACAATAAAAATGAAAATGCATTTTATTTAACAAAATGGGCTAGACCCAAAATCAATTGAAACAAACCCAAACCAAAAAGAAGAATTATACCTTTCCGGGCTCAGTTTAGCCCAGCTCAATGACCCACAGAAGGCCAAATATGTTGTGCCTGATCTGCTTCCTGAGGCCCACAAGGCAGAGCTCAAAACGCACCGTTTTGGGTTCTTGCTTGGCGGAATGGAATCCTTCAAAACGACGTCGTTTTGGAAATCATAACCCTAAGTATTTAAACCTTCATTTTCCTTTCTCTTCTCATTTTCTGCCTTTTTTTTCTCTCTCTAGTCGCAAATGCTCTCCCTTTTCTCTAGCCGATCCTTTCGCTAGCCAGATCTCCACTGTCGCCGGATCTGGTGCCACGACACTACTTTCACCTTTCTTTTCTCCTTCTTCTCTCCTTTACTCCGGGGGCTTCCCTTTAACCGGTGGCCAAGATGTTCCTCCCCTCTCTATCGACACCAATTTGACCTTACCCACTAGCTTCATTAGCCTCTGTCGGTAGGCTTCCTAGGACCAAATACTCCCTTATTTACCGACCCCAAATTACCAGCTCATCCTAAAAAAGAAACAAACCAAAGAACCCCAGTTATCCACAACTTCTCCCATTTTCGTTTCTTTTTCCTGTAATTGTTTTATTTTTTATTTTTTTATTGTGGATTTTTATTGCTGGTACTTTAGGATTTTTGATGGCTTATTTATGGTTTTGGTTGCTTGAATCTATTTTTTTTTTGTTCATGAATCTAGGTTTCAAAATCTACCCCATGTTTTATGAAATTGTGGGTTCTTATAGAACTTGGTTGTCCAAATTTTTCGACAACCAGAGGAAGCAATCATGCTCGGTTCAGCATGAATCCCGGGTGGCCTTCAAGTCAAAAACAGATTTGCAGGCAGGATCTTCAAATCCCGACCGTCAAAGGAGCATTTAATGCTCCATTTTTGTTGACTGTGGAGGCCATGTGGGTCTTCAGATTCTTCTTCTTCTTTTTTATTATTTATTTTTATTAGATTTATTCATTTTTATTTTTGTTATTTTTATTTTGGGTGTCTACAGTTGCCCTTATTTGCACATTCTTGAGAATCAAGAATAGTGCAAAGACGTAGACACCTTGCTTCCTCATCTCAAAACGAGGTTCGTAACTTTGAAGAAATTTTGAAACTCATTACACAAAGGTTTTTAAAATATACCCGGAGGTTTTTAAAAAAAAAAGGTCGTTCCTCATCTTAGAATGAGGTTACATAACTTTGTAGAAATCTTGAAACTAATTACCTAGAGGTCTTAAAAGAAAAGGTTGTTCCTCATATCAGAATGAGACTACGTAACTTTGAAATCTTGAAACTAATTATCTGAAGGTTTTGAAGATGTACCCGGAGGTTTTAAAAGAAAAGGTTATTCCTCATATCAAAATGAGACTACGTAACTTTGAAATCTTGAAACTAATTACTTAGAGGTTTTGAAGATGTACCCGGAGGTTTTAAAAGAAAAGGTCGTTCCTCATCTTAGAATGAGGTTACATAACTTTGTAGAAATCTTGAAACTAATTACCTAAAGGTTTTAAAATGTACTCGGAGGTTGTAAAAGAAAAGATTGTTCCTTATATCAGAATGAGACTACGTAACTTTGAAATCTTGAAACTAATTACCCGAAGGTTTTGAAGATGTACCCGAAGGTTTTAAAAGAAAAGGTTGTTCCTCATATCAGAATGAGACTACGTAACTTTGAAATCTTGAAACTAATTACGCGGAGGTTTTGAAGATGTACTTGGAGGTTTTAAAAGAAAAGATCGTTCCTCATCTCAAAATAAGGCTACGTAACTTTAAAATCTTGAAACTAATTACCCGAAAGTTTTGAAAATGTACTTGGAGGTTTTAAAAGAAAAGGTCGTTCCTCATCTCCAAATGAGGCTACGTAACTTTAAAATCTTGAAACTAATTACCCGGAGGTTTTGAAAGATGTACTTGGAGGTTTTGAAGATTTACCCGGAGGTTTTAAGAGAAAAGGTTGTTCCTCATCTTAAAATGAAGCTGCATAACTTTAAAAAATCTTAAAACTAATTACTTGGAGGTTTTAAGAATGTACCCGGAAGTTTTGAAGATATACCCGAAGGTTTTTGAATAAAAAATTGTTCCTCATCTTAAAATGAGGTTACATAACTTTAAAGAAATCTTGAAACTAATTACCCGAAGGTTTTGAAGATGTACTCGGAGGTTTTAGAAGATGTACCCAGATGTTTTGAGGATGTACCCGGAGGTTTTGAAGATGTACCCGAAGGTTTTTGAATAAAAAATTATTTCTCATCTCAAAATGAGGTTACGTAACTTTAAAGAAATCTTAAAAGTAATTACTCGGAGGTTTTGAAGATGTACCTGAAGGTTTTAGAATATGTACCCAGAGGTTTTGAGGATGTACCTGGAGGTTTTAAAAGAAAATGTTATTTCTCATCTCAAAATGAGGCTACTTAACTTAAATTCTCTCGTGCCAAGATAACTAGGCTTAAACATCTTAGATGCCAGAAATTGGGTTTAAGACTCAAATCTTTCTTCACTTAATTGCTTGAAAACTGCATTGGTTTTGACATTTGTTTGAAAATTTTCAATTTTGATGATGCATGGTCATGTGCATGATTATACATGTATGCATGATTGAATGATGGACAAATGATGCATTGCTTCCCTTTATTTTGCACCATATATTCTTCACTTGGAAGATAATTTTTCTTGGCTTTGCATCTTTCGACGACGTTCTTGTGCAGTTGCCAATTTCCTTGTTGACAAAAGATCACCAATTCAAATTGGGTTTCAATGTTTCCATACCTTTTGATCATGAAAGCTCTTTCTTGCATTTTTTACCTCTCTCTTTTTTTTAAAAAAAAAAATGATTGAGGGATTTTTCTCACAAAGATCGTAAAGACTCTTATTTTTCCTCTTTTTCTTTTGTTTTCAAAGACATCTTGATTTGGATAAAATTACAACAAAATTTCCCCACGCAATTATTTTCATGATCAAAGTAGTTGAATGTTGGAGTAGAATTGCATCACTTCCACACTTTTCTTGTTGAAGTAATAAAATATCTAAGTTGGAAAAAACATGTGATATTTAAATCTCTTAAAAATTGATGATTACTGTTTGAAATGATTTTGGATGAGCCAAATGACAATCTGGTCTTTCAAAAAGATGGGACGATTTAACACATCGAGATCTTGGTCAACAATAAAGGTTTCTCACCATTTCATGGGGAAAAGAATAAAAGTTGAAGTTTCTTTGTCTAAGCTCACAAATGTATGGTGATTTAGGATCAAATTTTGAAAATAGATTCCTTTCAAATCATAATCAAATTTGACATTCTTTAAGCCTCATGATGTGTGGCAAGATGATAAATATCAAGACTAGCTATTACAAGTTTAACATTGTAGAAGGTTATTTTGAAAGAGGTTGGCTCAAAATTTGGTATGGATGTTTCCAATAGATCTTGAATCTTTAAGGTGCTTGAGATTCTTATACACTTAAAAAGTGTCCAATGAACTCTAGTTGTCTTGATATGGTCTCTCTCTCTGGTGCTTCTTGTTATCACCTTAGTTAAAATCATGAGTGACTTCATAAGTTCCCATCTTCACTCTAGACTGCCCTTTCGAGTTTTCACTCTAGAGCTTAATTTTTTTCACTCACTTTTTTGTTTCTCTTTTTCTTTCTCCTTCTTTTTTCCATTGATTGATTGTTCCATCATGCACTTTGAAAAATTCAAACTTGGTCTGAAATGACTTAAGGGATTCAAAAAGGTAATTTTAGCAAAAAAGAGAAGTCAAGGTCTCATTTTCTATGTGATGATCTCTTTCTATAAGATAGCTCTTCAATTTAAGTATCCACACTTGATCAAAATGGACTTTTTCAAGCATGTAATGTAGGCTACGGTTAAGGGTTCTGAAAAAATGGATATAAAGGCTCAAAACATGTATTTAAAGGTGATTAAACCAAGGATCATTATTACCGCGCAAAGGACTTTTTTACAACTTTTGTCTTTTTTCAAAGCGATGCTTTTTTCACCATTTCCCTTTTATGCTTTTTCTTTCCTCCTTTTTTTTCCTTTTTTTTATATATTTTTTTCAATTTTCATATTTATGGATTGAGTTCAAAATTTTCAAGAACTCAAATTTGCATCTACCCCTATGGTATATAAGATGTTCATTTTTCCCTTAGAATGAATCTTCTATCATCCATGCTTTTGATAGAAATTTTTCTTCATAATTGTCCCTTAATGTGGGAGGTGATCCTTGGTTGAGGTACATTTTAGAGAAAATTCGATAGGCTCAAACGGGTAGCAAGTGGATAATTTCTCATTTATGAAAGGAAAACGAAACATGGCCATTTATCCTCTCAACCATGGTTACTTATATTGAAGAACATTTCCTTAGAAAGGAAAAATTTAAGATTAAAGGTTGATTTTTTACTTTTGACATCGTCTGAGTGTTTCAAGTGCATAATGTCACTATCAACTTTCTTAGCCATTCTCTCACTTTCTTATTTCTTATTTCTTTCTTTTTTCTTTCTTTGTTTTTTTCTTTTCTTCACAACTCAAGATTGAATCAATCTTTCTAAAGTGAAAAGATTCATCAAGAATGTTTTTTTTCTTAATCAGCGACTCAAATGAAGGTTCAGGGGACCACCCTTAATAAAAATTCCTTAGAAGCCTTCAAAGATCTGATATCAAGATACCTTATCATGATTAACTCTTTATAACAAGAAATACTTTTGCTAGATGAGAAAGGAAAAAGGGTTTTTTCTTTTTTTTTAAAAAAAACAAGGTGTCTTGGAGGTATTGGGTGATCTTGTTCTTTTAGTCATCATGCCCCAGGATAAAGGCAAAGGATGCTTTAGACAATGGGTTCGAGGTTCACATTTGGTATCTAAATTGAAGGAATTTGAGAGGTATTGGCATATTTGAGACTTTAGCATAGTCTTGACATTTATCAACCTACCACATTCAGAGTCTTTATAAGAGTGTCTGATTTGCTTGCTTTCTAAAGAAAGAATTTTGCAAAACAATCAATTATAACATCGATCATTGCCTAGACAAAGATCATTGTCCTTTGGTATCACAAGATAGGGTTGGTGCATTTTCAAAACTTTACTTCTTTTTGGATCTTAAGTTCTTGAATAGCCTTTATTTGAGTGATTTTGGGTTCCCATGTATTTGGAGAAATGGTTGGAAAATGTTTGAAAGGACTAGTTTGTTCCAAACAATAACCATCAATTCTTTTGAGAACATGTGTACACTTTATTGCCTAAACCTTTTCTTCTTTTTTTTTTTTTATCTTGAAAACATGTTATAAAAACCTTGACCAAACTAAACACAAAGCTTTAAAAATTTTAATCCAACAAAAACATTAAAGCTTCAATTACAGCTTCTGAAGTTTATATTCCTTAACAAAATCCTACTCCTCCCATATCCCTGAAAATTTCAAATCATCCACTTTTCCTGCAAGCAAATTGTTGGAGACTTGAGGCTTTTCCTAACAATAGCTCAATCTATGACAAACGCGATTTCCAACATTCCATAAGCTCAAGAGTCAAAGTGCCATCCTTGATGAGATTTTCAATTTTCTTTTTCAATTGCCTACACTTATCCGTTGAGTGTCCAATTGCCCCCATGTGATAGTCACATTTAGCATTAGGGTCATAATTCCTTGTCGATGAGTTTGGAATTGTCTTCATTGGCACAAGACTAAGATATTGATTCTCAATTAATAAAGGCAAAAGCTTAGAAATTGGCATGAGCAATTGGTGAAGGTTGGGTTTTTGCAATGATTGAGGCATAAGTGGAGGTGTAGGTGCTCTCGGATGAAAAATTGTTTGTGGAATCAGTTGATAGGGATAAGGATTATGGACAACGTCACCTATACTTGGATAGAAAGGTGGATATGGATGATATTGATGGTAAGGGCTGAAATTATGGGTTTGTGGGCCAGTGTAAACAACTGTTTGTACATCTTCTTCCTTTTTCTTGAATGTGGTCCCTTTCTTGGAGCTAGTGGTTTTGTTCCCCTCAATTTTTCCATCCTTGATTGCCCCTTCAATTATCTCCCCTAAGAGGACCAAATCTGTAAAATTTTTTGTGGCATTGCCAATCAACCGTTCATAGAAAGGAGCTTTAAGTGTATTTATGAACAATACAGTCATCTCCTTTTTTGTCAGGGGTGGTTGCACTTATGCCGCTACATCTCTCCATCTTTAGGCATATTCCTTGAAACTCTCACTAGCCTTTTTTTTCATGGTCTGAAGTGATAAGCGATCAGGGGCTAACTCAACAACATGCTTGTATTGTGCCATGAAGGCTCTAGCCAAATTCTTCTAAGTTTTGATATGACTCCGATCAAGCTGTACATACCATCTGGCTGCCGACCCAGCTAGGCTATCCTGGAACAAATGAATTAACAACTTATCATCATGCGACTATGTAGCCATTTTTCGATAATACATGGTAATGTGCGCCATCGGGCATTTTGTCCCATCATATTTTTCAAATTCTGGCACCTTAAATTTGGGAGGGATTACCACATCGGGAACCAAGCATAACTCAACTACATCCAGGGTTCCAAACCTATCCACACTTTCCACAGCTCGAAGGCGTTCTTCTAACAAATCGTACTTTTTTTGAACTTTTTCATTTTCTCCTATTTGTGATGAGCTCTTTCTTAATTTCTCTTGTTTTTTAGGATCGTCTAAATCCAGGATGTGTATTGGTTCAACAGGATTTGTCTCAAAATTCAACCCAAATTGCCCATGAGTCGGTTGATGGCCCAATGGAGGTAGTACATTGGAGTAATCGAATGGCGTCACTTGAGGGTGGACCTTTTGAAAAGTCTGGGCATGAGGTGGAGTGAACCTTGGGGATAAGGCGGATCATCCCTTAAGTTTCCAATGTCTTGTGCCGATGGGTATTCTAATGAAGCTGATTCTTTGGTCACTCTTTTTCCTTTATTTAAGCTCGTCATCAACTCCATCATCTTTGCTAACTGTTCTCTCGTTTCTTCTTGAGCTCTTTCCATACTATCCATCCGTTCCTTTTGTTTTTCTTCCATGATCTTTCCTCGTTGACGAGTGTAACGGATACGCTGATCAATTAGTTTAGGTAGTCGAGCTATTTTTGGAAACATTACTGTAATTATAAACGTGAATTAGATGCATGCATGAATGAAATGAAAAAATGAACCCCTTATCTTTATTTACAGGCAAAAATAGTTATTGTCATGAAATGAGGATTTATGCATGTATAAATGAATGATCATGTACTAAAAATATCTGTCACGGAACCACCCTCAACAAAGTAATTCAGTGTATAAGATATTGTTTCTTGTTGCAATTCAGGAGTCATCTTTTACATCTACTCCGTCAATGGCTGTCAAGTGACAAATACTTTTCCTATATGCAACATTATGATGCAAACATGCATATGCAAAATGAAAAGGATAGCAAGTTCAAGTTAGTACAGTAATTAGAAATCCCAAAAGTAATTCTGATTAAAAAGATGAAAATAATTAATAGCATGGTACCTTCATTACTTTGTGGAGAAGATTTCAGGACAAAGGGACTACGAAAATCCCTTCATGTGTACCTAGTTAGAGGGCATATTCTCCCAGGTAAAGCTCTACCAAGGCAAAGTGACTCTCGGTATTTTACATGCTGAGTTCAGGTCAAAAATGGAGCTAAAGGTTCCCAGATCGCTCTTCACTATCGTCCACATAGACTAGTAAGGCACCTCGGTCCTCACCCATTACAGGCTTCAAATGGACTAGGTTCAATCTGAGTGAGAGTTTTCACTAGCCCATGCGGAGGTTATCACCTCACGAGAGCGTAGCTACTTAACTCATTTCCTAATTAAGGATAAAGCTCGGTAGAAGGCTTATGCATGATGCAAGATGTGCCGTGTGTGAGAAGGAATATATCAACCTCGGACCAATAATTTCACACTTCCCTTATCCTAAATCCCTGCAATTTATTAAAAATAGTGAAGCAATAATAACAAAATAAATGAATGCATTGAACAAAAATATGCAAAATTGATGCTAGGGAAAACAACAAATTATTTAAGGCTTAGGATATCTTATGATTCATTAATGGCTTGACTCTCGATCTCCCCAGTGGAGTCGCCAAGTTGTCGTGACATGCCGAGTCTGAGAACCCGATCGCTAGACATGGGTGAAAATAAAAATAATTAGGAGTCACTACCATTTTTTTTTATTTAGGTGTGATTGGCCACCTATTAACTCAGTTCTAATTGACGAAGTCCTAAATTAATTTTAGGTCCATCGAAAGAACGAGAACTGGTCTACAATTTTTAGAGATGGGCTCGGGAGTGCGGTTACGCATGGAGAAGGATTAGCACCTCCGTAACGCCCATTCCATGAATGGTACCATTTAATCTTAAGTTATCCTTTTGTAGCCTACTTTTGATTTAATCCCTGCTTATTAACTAAATTTTTTATTAAATTGATTGTCTGAGTCTTTTATTCGGTTTTACGTATGCACATGATGCAAGCATAAAATGATGTCATAACTTGTTTATTTTAAATAATGGGGTTGGCAATTCGTTATTGGAAAATCATTCAAAGACCATCTTAACGCTTTGGTGAAGTCTCGAAGTTTTCCTCACCTAGAGATATCCCCGAAAGAGCTCGTCTCTACAAGCTCCTCGGGGAAATCCCATCATTGGAACTCCCACACCATTTGCAAGATAAATGTTGCATGCTATAACAGAATAAAATAATGATGTCTACATGCACGCGTTTATTGACTTAGGTGGTTCATAATTCATCCAATTATGTGTTTAATAATTTATTACCTTGTTTATATGTTTATTATTATTTGTTATTTTTTTCATGGATTATTTATTTTTTTTATATTTTCTATCTAAATCCATATCCTTTAATTAACGTTGTTGATTAATATTTTACTTGATTATGTAGCTTATCAAATAAACAATTAATAAATTTTTTTAAACAATTAAATTAACTTTATTTAGTAATATTTATTTAAGCTAATTTCAAATGCAACATTATGTAAATTTATTATTTTATATATATATATTATTTTTTAACAATGATTATTTGACTTAACGGTTTTGGAGTTTAAAATTCAGATTTATCCCGACGCTTCGGTGAAAATCTATCTTGAACTTTACACCCAAAAATCCACTTAAAAGAGGCAACTCTTTGCCTTTCTTAGGTGGAATTTCTCAAATAATCATCTCATTTTTCTTATAATTTTTTATATTTGTATCATATTATTATATATATATATATACATTATATTTACAAGTATCTAAATATGAATATTTCTTTTTTCTTCTTTTTTTTATTCCTCTCATTTGCTTATTATTATTACTATTTTTAACATAAATTAAACCTATGATTAGTTTTCTTACTATTTATTTTATGTATATATATATATATGTTCTTCTAAACTATGCATCTTTACTATTATTTTTATTTTTTTGTTATTACTATCATTATTTTTTATTTTTTTGTTATTTTGATTTTATAATTTTAAAAATAAACATTCATATTATATATATATATGTATATATATATCTTTTCCTCATATGGTTTTAATTATAACAATAAAAATGAAAATGCATTTTATTTAACAAAATGGGCTAGACCCAAAATCAATTGAAACAAACCCAAACCAAAAAGAAGGATTATACTTTTTCGGGCTCAGTTTAGCCCAGCTCAATGACCCACAGAAGCCCAAATCTGTTGTGCCTGATCTGCTTCCTGAGGCCTACAAGGCATAGCTCAAAACACACAGTTTTGGGTTCTTGCTTGGCGGATTTGAATCCTTCAATATGGCGTCGTTTTGGAAATCCTAACCCTAAGTATTTAAACCTTCATTTTCCTTTCTCTTCTCATTTTTTGCCTTCTTTTTCTCTCTCTAGCCGTAAATACTCTCCCTTCTCTCTAGTCGATCATTTCGCCAGCCAAATCTCCACCGTCGTCGGATCTGGTGTCGTGGCACTACTTTCACCCTCATTTTCTCCTTCTTCTCTCCCTTATGCCAGCGGCTTCCCTTTAATCGACAACCAAGATGTTCCTCCTCTCTCTATCGGCACCGATCAGACCTTACCCACTAGCTTCAATAGCCTCCGTCGGTCAACTTCCCAAGACCAACTACCCCTTTATTTACCGGCCCCAAATTACCAGCTCCTCTTCAAAAAGACACAAACCAAAGAACCCCAGTTATCCACAGCTTCTCCCATTTTCGTTTCTTTTTCTTGTAATTTTTTTTTATTTTTTATTTTTTTATTGTGGATTTCTGTTGCTGGTAGTTTAGGATTTTTGATGGCTTATTTGTGGTTTTGGTTGCTTGAATCTATTTTTTTTTTTGACAGATTGGTTTTTTGTTTTTTGTTCCTGAATCTAGGTTTCAAAATCTACCCCATGGTTTGCGAAATTGTGGGTTCTTATAGAACTTGGTTGTCCAAATTTTTGGACAACCAGAGGAAGCAATCATGCTTGGTTCAGCATGAATCCCGAGTGGCCTTCAAATCAAAAACAGATCTGCAGGTAGGATCTTCAAATCTCGGCCGCTGGAGGAGCATTTAATGCTCCATTTTTGTTGACTGTGGAGGCCATGCGGGTCTTCAGATTCTTCTTCTTCTTCTTTTTATTATTTATTTTTATTAAATTTATTCATTTTTATTTTTGTTATTTTTATTTTGGGTGTCCACACTTATGCGTTTATAGTATATCATATTTCTGTTGAATGGTCAATGGCATTTATGTTTGGAATGGACATGATTTGTTGAAAATATGCTAATGACAACGAATGATAATTTTGTTACCTATAGCTAGATCGTTTTGTAACGCTGTATAAAAATATTCTGTCAAATGGTGAATCTATACCTGTCATTTTCTTTAATAAATAGATAAAAACTTGCTAAAATGAATAATAAAATCATGCATACTCTAATGGGGAGCACATACTCAAGGGGAGAAAATCCTCATTTTGTGCAAAACAAAAAGGATCGAATAAACAATGTGCTGGTAATCAAGGAATGTTTTGTCATCATCAAAAAGAGGGAAATTGTTGGTTCCATTAGTTTTTTATGATAACAAAACATTCCCACTCATTTATGTCTAACTATGCTTCTTGAGTGTGTAGGATGAAAAATGTATGCCAATAATAAATTGATCACTAAAAAGCAAATATCAAATCTCATAAGAATGAGAAGCTAAAATTGAACAACAAAACAAAAGCCTCTTAGTTGGATAAAAAAGGGAGTTAGTCAACTAAAACTCAAGAATGAAGATGGCTAGTTCAGAAACAGAGACAACTTAATTGACTAAAAAGCATTGTTAGTCAATTAGAGCTTACTGCAAAAAACTGGATTTAGAGACAAAGACGACTTAATCGACTAAGAAGCATAGTTAGTTAACTAAGAGCTCATTGCTAGAAACTGGGTTCAGAGACAGAGATGACTTAATCGACTAAGAAGCATAGTTAGTCGACTAAAAGTATTTTGTTTGAAGTTTTGAATTTGAATACTAGAAGACAGATTAACGGCTAGAATTACTCTAAACTGTTTCCCAATAGTTAGAAACTGTCAAACATCCATTAGAGTTGGTTTTTCAAATATAAAAACCTTCCCCAACGGCTAAGAAAATATCCAAGGCTTCCAAGAACAAAAAAAGCTCAACAACAGTAAGAAATTCTCAACATTCTTTCTGCACTTCACTCCAATCTTTGTAATTGAGAAAAACACTTTGCTTTGTACCATTCAGATCAGGTTAGTGATCATAAATACATCCTTATTTCTTTTCTCCTTGAATACTTAGAGTGAGAGAGTCACTCTAAGGGGTTTATTCAAGCTTGAGTTAGCTTCATTAAGAGTATAGGTTCTAACTCAGCCTAGGAAAAGTTAGTTTTGGGTATTAGTTTATCCCAGAAAAAACCATTATTAAAGGTTATGGCTGAGCTTGTGAAAAGCCATTGTAGAAGCTTGGTGGGAGCTTGGGAATTCCACCGTTTTTAGTGATTTGGTTTGGAAAATCTTTTGTTGAACAATCAAGGTAGTGAATGTAGGTCTTTGACCGAACCACTATAAATCATTGAGTATTGTCTCCTCTGTTTTATTTTTCATTTTCTTTCTTTCTAAAATGTTCCTTCATCTTCCATAAAATTTCTCATCATTGACCTTCAATTTGCCCCCAATTCAAAATTAAGTTTAGTAAGAGCCAAAAAGTGCTATTCACCCCTCTCTAGCACATTTATTTAGGACCAATAGAGAGCAATGTCTTTTTTTTTATTACTCTCCTCTGATTTCCTCATTTCTTTCTTTCTCATGCCTAAGAGTCATTTCATAAGTAAGCAAAGATCCTTGAGCTCATCAAGCTTAAGTACATTTAGATCTTTTGCTTTTTTAATGGTAGTGACCTTAAGTCTCCAAGATTTGGGTAAGTAGTGAAGGATTTTTTTCACCAGCCGTGCATTTAGGAACTTTCTTCTTAAAGCTTTAAATCTTTCTATGATCTTTGTGAATCTTGCAAACATCTCTTTTATAGATTCCTTATCTTTCATTTTAAATAACTCATAGTTATATATCAGTATACTAATCTTTGACTCTTTTACTTGATTGGTGCCCTCATAACAATTTTCTAAAGTATCCTAAATTTCTTTTGTTGCAGAGCAAATAGCTACCTTATTGAATTCATCTTCACTAAGAGCACACAAAACAGCTATTACAGCTTTGTGATTCAGCTATATCAACTTTTTGTCCTTATCATCCCATCCAGCTCTTATTTTAAGATGTTTCACAATAGTTTTGGTAGGAATATGAGGTTCATCGATAATAATATCCCAAAGATCTAAATCATTAGAAGTTTTCAAACATCATTCTCCAAAATGAGTAGTTCTCCCCTTCGAACAAGGGAGGCCGCATCATAAAGTATCCTTCACCAATGAAGTTCTAGGATGCCATGGCTATTACTTTAAGCTTTTTGTTTTGGATCTCTCAAAGGTGTTTAAGTTGAATTAGAACTTACTTTGATACCAATTTTAAGAAAGATAAGCTTAAAGTGAAACTACCAAAAGGTGGGTAAATTAGTTGTCAAATAAAAACTCCACCTTTTTCAAAAATCTTTGAAGACAAAGCCAAAATATGAAAGAATGAAACAGCAAAACAAAGCCTAAGTTGAATGAGTAAAGAACAAAAAAGTAAAAGTACTCAACAGGATTTTTATAAAGGTTTGACCTTCAAATGCCTACATTTTCTCCCTTTATAGCACAAGGAGTTTGAATCCATTATCAGCTTGCCTTTTCAACATGGTCAAGCATAACCTTTACAACATGCCTTTTGCAAGATTAAGCATAACTTCTACAACATGCCTTTTGTAGGATCATGTGTAACCTCTATCAAGACACTGACTTTTTCAAGTTCAAACACAACTTTTACACAAGATGAAGCCTTTTAAAGGATCATGCAAAACCCCTCTATCGTTTGCTTGGAGGTATAACAAATACAACAATGCATTCTAGTGAATCTCCAAATCAAAACCTTTAAAAAGGTTGATAAAGGAATTTAAGATCAGAAAGATAAGAGCTTTCACAAAGATATAGATGATCAAAGAAGGTTTAAACTAAAAAAAGATCAGCTAAAGAATAAAAATGTGATCTTTAGACTCTTTGCTTGCTCAAAGATTGAAATTTTCTGCTCATAGCTTTTTCTCTTGTTTTTTTGCTTTGTTCTTCTTCAAAGATGATTAAAAATCTTTCAAATTCTTCTTCTCGTTTTTTTTAACATCCTCAAAATGGATATTTATAACATCTGTGATTTTCTGCCCCTTGAAGAGAAATTCAAATAATTTCTTGTACATTCCAACCAGCTTGCAAAATTCTGTTGCCTCTGTAGAATCAATTCTTTGTTGTTGAGTTGTCAGTTCTTTGCAAAGTCCATAGCTTTCTATCTTTGGAAAATCGATTCTTTTGCCTCAAGGTGTCGGTTCTTCACTATGGTTTTGCATCAAAATTTGAATTTAAGCGTAATTTTTGCTGCTCCACTTTTGTTCAGTTGCACCATGTCTTTCTTGGTTACCAAGTTTCTTAATTATACTTATGGCGCTTCAAGAACCGATATATTCTCCATGTAGAATCGATTGTTTCTTCTTTTCTTTTCTACCTTCTGTATTCTATCTTTCCAAAATTGATTCTTTGTCTCTAAGGTGTCATTTTCATAAATCTTGAAGCTTTTGTCTTTTAAGAATTAACTTCTTCTTTTCTTAGAATCTATTCTTCATTATTAATCTCTACTCAAGAACTGACCTTTTTTTTTTCAAAATCGATTCTTATTGTAATCAAAGAAGTAGATTTTGCTTTCTTTTCATTTAAGAATCAAGTCATTTCTTTTGAGAACTTGACTCTTAAGCTAGCATTTTGAATTTTAAAAACAAGAAATCTTTGAGGAAACTAAGAGATATTTCTTTAAGTTCAAGAGCATGATCATTCATATTCGAAACATCTTCACAAAATCAAAGCATTTCAATATATCTTTCTTTTAAGTTGAGCTTTAACACTTATTTGAGGATTTTCTTCATATTCAAAAATATCTTTCATTCATTTTCAAAGCTCATTAAGTTCAATCAATTTTGTCATGTCAAAACAAGAATAAAGCTAACATCTTTTTCATGCCAAAACACTTAACCAATTTAAATCTAAGTAATTAGAGGATTCTATACTAATCAAATCTCATTCAAAGACTTGTTTAAGCAATTTTGATCTTTTAATTTTGTAATTTCAAAACATGGATCAATTGTAAAGCTAACAAGGCCAACTATTGCCAAGAACATTTTTAACAAGCAGAATACAATAAGTCACCAATCAAGGGAAGAAGAATTGAAGGTTGAAGGAACAACAATATCAATCGTCAGCGTCTAACTGGTTTGGGAGCAAAAAGGCAACTTGTAAAGTTTGAATTCTCTCTTATCAATTTCCTCAATAACCTTTCAAGGTTTTGGTTGTTTGTGGATTGAAGTAGCATTTCAAGTGCAAGATAAGCCTCATATTTATAGGCAGTTTATGTTAATCCTAACCCTAGTAGGATTTGCACAACTTTTGATGCTAATTGCAAAATTACCTCAAGATTAATTAATCCATTCAATTAAGTCCTCCAAGTTCTTAACTTCTTTCAATTAAATTCAACTTAATTAACATTATTTTATATTCTCAATTAACAATATTTAATGTGCATGGTCCATTAGGTTCTTAACATGTTGACAATAAATATAAACTATAATCCAAGGAAAACTAAGATTAGATAAATCAAACTCCTTTGTATTCAAAATCAATTTTTCAATTGATTAGGTCACATTTATAAATCAAGATTGGCATCCAATAATGCATCATGACTACCCAAATGTTAAGAAGAGTCATAGTGTTTTGACTTCACCTTTCAATGCATAGTCTTTTTATGTCACATCCCATTTCGAGAGGGATCATGACCAATGCATGGACCTATATGGGTATGGCCCATTAAGCCCAAGCAAGCCTAAATCCATAAATGCAAGGGCTAATCATCCATCACATTCACTAACATAAGTTCATCTATAATCAAAATATGCAATAATTCATGAAGGGCAGTACATTTTGAAACTTCTCAATGTAAAGTGTGGTTTCTTTCACATTTTATATAAATATTCACATGTAAATAAAACAATTGTGCTTTAGCACGTACCCCGTGCCTATTTTGCTATAGACATCCACCGTAGTCTTATCATTTTATGCACCCATATCCAAGGCTCAACATAACATGTAGAAACGTAAACAAGTTTATTGACATTATTTACATAATAGAGTTCATTATCAACATGACAATTCAAAACTAGACTAGACACATTGTAAAGTGTACAACATTGGAAGGCTGAAAAAAAGGCTCTACCACACCTACCTCGAATGAGTTGCTCTACTACTCCACAAGTTGCCTAATCAAGCAAGCTACTGATCTGAAACAAAATAAGGGAAAACAACATGTGGGGTTATAAATACTCTGTGAGTGAATATAGGGTAGGGGACAAGCCAGGGGATAAGAGATTTTGCAATAATTCATAGTTGCAAAATAATTATGACAATTATGTAGCCATAAATGCACTCAAAACACATGATGCCTAAAATATGGTACTCATATCAAAACTCAACTTACAAAACGTTTTCAAGGAGAAAATGGTAAGTAACCCATGAAACTTCAAGTTCAACATCAAACATTCAATAGATAATGAACCATTCATTTAATAAGTCATATCAATATATACTATGAGCAAATTAAGCGGAGAATGGGTACTTTCGCCCACTCATTCCTAAGGTATTCTTACCTCCACACCGGGACTCATAAGAAAGAGAAAAGTGGTATGATCTTAACTTAACCTTGTGATATTCTTAGCCCCACATTGGGACTCATAAGGAAGGGAAAAGTGGTAAGGTGCCCAACTTAACCCTATGGTATTCTTACCCCACACTAAGACCAGAGCCAACATACAAAAGGGGGAAATGTGGCACATTAGCTAAGCTTAAACCTGTGGTATTCTTACCCCCACACTAAGACTAGAACCAATCACAACACGATTGAAATTTCATAGAAGATCATATGTGAAACCCCACCCTAGTGTAAGATTTGCTAAGTTAGAAATCGTTATATGAGCAATTTAAATTGTGCTTTTGAAAACTTGAAATTTAGTTTTGTGAATGAAAAATTTCATAGTGTAAAGTTTCGAGATGATTTTGTGTTTAGAATGTTAAAAAGTAAGTTTTGTTCTTAGAAAAATTCATGCTTTGATGCATTAAGATGATTTACAAAGTTTGGTGTTAAAAAGAGTTCAATTGGATATATTTCTAAGGTTTATTTTTATTTTTTGAACCCAATCTATTGATAGATGTTCTTCATCTATCGATAGATACAACTTAAAAATCAAAGCTGCCCTGAAGAACATCTATTGATAAATGAGTAGATCTATCCATAGATGGCCAGATCCATCGATAAATGGCCATCAAGAAGCTTCTAGAAAGGGTTCTAAAGCTCATCTATAGATAAATGCCCCGATTTATCGATTGATGACATCAATTCCACAAAAATAAAAAGGGTAAAAACGCATTTTCACTTCCCAAACTATAAATATGACCCAATACTCAAGGGTTTCTCGACCCTCAACTACTTTTTTTGAAAGGTAAAACCTCTCTAAAACCTATTCAACTCATTTTTAATGAAAAATCATTGCTTTTGATGATTTTAATCTTAGTTTTGAAGTTTAAAGGTAAAAATGACATTTTTATGCTATAAAACCTTTCAAGCTCACATTTTAATGTTGGAAATTTATGATTTTTACCTAAAAGCTTTTTTTAAGGATTGAAGCTAAGGTTTTTGTGATTTCTTTCAACATCTAAGCTCATTTAAGGTAAGTTTAAAGGATTTATGCATTTCTAGCTTAGTCTAGAGAGAGAAAGTGACTATAGTCAAAAGCAAATAGATTTCGAAAGTTGCTATATTAATTATTTCAAGATTATTAGTTTAGAAATTGATTGTTATGAATATTGTGTGATAGGAACGCTTGAAAACACACCAGATTACATGAAATCAGAGTTGTAATTGAGCTTCCTATAAGGTGAGTGGATACACCACTATCAAAACTATTTTGATATCTAAAGTTGAAGCATGATTTGAAGTTTAATAGTGAATATGATTTTCTGCAAATATCTATAAACTAAAAATTTATTTGTGGATGAGGAAAATATTTTAAAATCCGTTTTCAACCTACTATGTATGTAAATATGATATTATGTATTAGTTTTCAATAAAGAGGGACAAGCATCTTATGTTTGAGTCCACTCGATTACTTTAGTCTTCAAACTAGTGTAGGTACGAGATATGATTTATGATTAATGGATGAATGTATGAGGTGTATGCTAGTTATGTTGAGGCATGAAATGTCTGAAGGCTTGTATGATGGTTTTCATTTAAGCTATTATGTTTATGTATATGAGGTGTTTTCTATAGACTACATGAGATGTTTGAAGAAGCATGATAAATGCTATTTGATTATGTATGTAGTGCATGTTTTACATACAATATGATGAAAGTGTAGGTATGAGGAAATGCCATGAGATGTATATATGATATAATATTCCATATACCTTATGAGATGCGTAAGCATGTATATGGTGGGCATTCCACATACTAAATACTTTGAGTATAAAAGCTTAACAAGTGCGATTGAATCCACTCACACGGGGTGTAGTGATGACTTCACTCCTATGATGCATCATAAACACCCAAGGTGCAATGAGGTTATACATTGTCGGCCCAACGTTGATGAGGGTTGTACCATCACAATGTGTGAGTTCAATGGTAATAGATTTATTATGATTTTTATCTTTATGATATGTTGCATGTTAAGTTCATCTTGAATAATGTTTATTATCTATACTCAATGTTGGCATGAGTTTGTGATTGAAGGAATGAAATGAGCCATAGAAATAAACCCAAGAGGTGAGAGAATTTAAAGAATGGCAAAAATACACAATTTTGCCCAAATAATAGAGGTTCAGAGGCTATCTATCAATAGATAGCATACAGAGTGCAACAGAAAGCATTCTGCTTCAAATCAATCAATAGATGTTCGTCATCTATCGATAGATGTCCATCATTTATTGATAGATGAATTCTAGAATTGTATGTATTGGCTTGTTTGAAAGCTTTTCAAAGGTAAAAAGGTTTTACAAATGGCTATTCACACTTGTTCACATCATATATGCTATTTCAAACGTGTTTAAACACCATGTTTCTTGAGATTAAGTTTAAATTGATCATAATTGGCATGAGATTATAAGTGCATGTTTATGAAATACTCTTGTCCCCTAACTTGTCCCCTTCTCATATTTACTCATGGGGTCTTTGTGACTCACATGTTATTTTCCTCATTTATTTTCTTGTAGATCAGTGATAGCATATTGATAGTAGCCAATGTCACAGATACCAACGTGTGGTCTTCATTCTTTGGTAAATGTCTAGCAACCATTTGATGCTTAGAAGGTCGGTCACGTTCCGCTGACAAGTTGATCTTTACTTTATGTTTATGTTTACAGACTATGAATATGTTTATGCTGTTTTTTCCAGTGTTAGGCATCTTACATGGATAAATGTATGTAAGAAATTATGACGGTGGGTCTAGAGCCTATATGGACACCCAAGGGTGCTGATGATGTTTAATGTTTATGTTATTGTGCATTATGACAGTGGCACTTATATATATATATATATATATATATATATATATATATATATATATATATATATATATTTATTTATTTATTTATCAAATGCTTAAGCTTACACAATTAAGTCGAGAAGTTCCTTAATTGTTTAATGAGTATTACGAATTCATGCATGATGATTTTATATGTAAATGGAGGTTTTAAAACACTTTCGCATAAAATGATGAATGTTTAATGATGTTATGCTTGTCTGGGTTCATGCGCCAGTTATGATCCCTCTAGGAAATGGGATGTGACATCATACTAAGATCAAGCATCAATAACAAATCATGTCAACCACATGAATCAAGGAAAAGTGGAGACCTTCTCAATCCACAAACATAATATTTACATTCAAGAACATTTTAATTATACACAATCGTTCTTAATCACCTACATATAATTATCATACTCACACTAGCCTGAAGGTCGGAGTAGTCGAATTGACTGCAATCATAAAAAAACTTGTCCCCTCTTATTGAAAACTAATACATAATAGCATATTTAAATATACATATAGTTTCGAAAACCAACTTCCAAAACATTTCCACATCCATAAATACATTTTCTAGAATAAATATTTATTGGAATTCATGCTCATCAATAAACCCTTAATCATTCATATCATGCTTTCAACTTACATATTAAAATAGTTTCAAAAGTGGTGTATCCACTCACCTCAAAAGTTGATTTCTACGAAGTACGCTAAAGTCTACTCCAACTAAATTTCTAGAGTTTCAACAGTTCCTAAATTCCCAAATAAATATTTTAGTTAATACTTAGTCTAGGAATCGCATAATAATTGTTTTATACTATTTCGAGCTATTCAAGTTTGCCTAAATTGATTTTCTAGACTACATCTACTGCTCATCAAAATACCCATTTGTACAAACACATAAAATCAACATTCTTACCTTAGGTGAGATATAGCAAGTGAGAAAATCCGCCCAAATCCTCTAGTTCGTAGACATCAATAATTCTGGAATAACAAACCATACTTTCAGAATAAAAAATCCAAGATTTAAAGATTCAAGAATGGGAAAATCTCATTTTTCTCATTTAAATCCCAAAACCAACCTCCAATCTTTCAAAAAAGGTGATTTTGAACAAAAATGGGTTGGAAGAGCATAAGAGTTAGGGCTTTATCTTGAAAATGCAACTAAGGGTTGCCAACCCTTAGAAAATGTGGTATATTTATAAGTTAGGGTGTAAAAATATATTTTTACCCCTTTTATTTTTTTGAAATCGATGAAATGTATCGATGTATTTGGTTCTAGAAAAATTGTATGGATAAACTATGAGTTTCTAAAACAAATTACCTATAAAACATGCCCAGCTTATTTACATTAAATACCATTTAAGTAAATATCCTCATTTTTACATCTTCCCTTTTTACTCTCCATTACTTAAGATATTTAATGTAAATAAGCAAACACTCCCCATTTGGATTTAATAAAAATAATAAAAAAAATCAAAATCCGAAAGAATCAAAATCTAAATTTTGATTTCAAGAACAAAATCGAAAAAGTTTGACTGAAATTAAATTTGTGGCTTTCATTTACCATAGCAAACGTACTCCAAAAATTGTGAAAATTCATTTTTGGTAATCTAAAAATCAAGGGAATCATTACCGTCATTTTTTATTTTCAAAAGATTATTTTATAAAAATCACATATTTTGACCACTTCCAAACTTAAAAAAATTTATGTTTCAAAAGTGACGAATAACAAAAAATGTCAATGAATTCTCTTGAACATTAAAACTAAGTTTGATATTCAAATAAGCAATCTATATGCTCACCTAAGGATTTTCTGACTTATCCTCTTACTCAATGTAGGATTTCACATTATGTGTAATTGTTATCATTTCATCATGTAACATCCCAACAAGATATCGATCATTGTGCAGTGTCTACTATATTTTGTCTGTTTTAACACTGAGTCTACTAATCAAACTTAGCATTTGAGAATTGCCAAACCCCTTTGTCGACATCTTTGCTTGCCTTGGTCGAAGGATTCCTTGAGTTTTTTTTTTTTTTTTTTTTTGAAAAGTGTGCAATTTTATTGCTAATTGTCAGAGAAAATCTTTGGACTTTATTGTTACAAAGGAAATAAGAAAAGTAGTAAAATAAAAACCCCTAAGTACAAAATGCTTAGATGTAGGGATATCCAAGCATCAAAATAAAACTTTAATACCATCTGGACATTGTATTGTAGTGCCAAATATCCAAAATTTTCTTCCTGAATGAGCTTATCTAAAAGGAAATCTTGTCAAAGGGGATGAAATACATTTGTCCAAAATGTGGGCTAATTATCCAAACATACCACATTTCAATAATATGCCTATCCAAATCTATTGCTTGCCCGCTTACTGCCTCTCATAATGTTGTCCGAATCACATCCTTTCAATAATAGACAATTTAAGAGTTCAAGCGAAAACCACGTTTAGATACATTTAAATCCAACTCAGCATAATCCTACCCAATATCAATATCTCATCCGAAAGCACGTAAATGTTTAAAATCAAAAGCACAATTTCACTGTTTATACAACTCTATTTTACTTAAGACTCGTAACTCCACTAAACTTCCAAGGCAATCAAGAATTCCATTTGGGCAGTAAGTTTTCATCCCTCCACACTCTTATCATATTTATCATCTATCCAAACAATAAGCCTTCTCTCTAAGCCATCACCACTTTAAACAAAAATTCGGACTAAATCTTGACTCCTTAATATTCCTTCTTTTGCAAGTTGATTAGTAGCACCGTTAGCCTCACGTAAAATATGCACAATCTTCCAATGAGGGGTCTCACTTTGTAAGCATTTCAAATTGATCACCAGTTACCTATACCTCCATGGTACCTCTTCATGGTTGTTGGACTATAAAACAACATTGGCTGAATCACTCTCATTCCAAAGTTTTAAAGGAATATTTGGCATAATAGAATCAAAAATTTTAAAAGCCGCATGTATTGCTAGTAATTCAACCCCATTAGAATCACCTGCCCCAATTGTGTTGGAAAATTTAGCTCTTAGCATATACCTAAGTTATCATGAAGGATACCTCCAATTCTTGCCTAACTAGAGCTACTAGAACAAGCACCATTCACATTAAATTCCACCAACCTACTGGGGGAGCACACCACACAACATTCGGCCTGATAGCTTTACTTTGTCTATCTATAGAAATAATATCAAGACAACGGATTAAATCTTCAACTGTTAACTATATGTGTGCAAATTTAGTTTTCGACCAGAGCCACACGCAATTTGATAAGATTGAACAATTGAATAATATCTTACATCTTTCTGTTAAAAATCATATGATTCCTGAATTTCCATATAGACCAAGTAATGGCATAAAAAGAAAGTAACTAGACATTACCTCTATCACCCCAAAAAACTAATGCTTGGCATGCAAGGAAAAAAGTTTTGAGAATCATCATGGGACACCCATTGCATCTCCCGTTGTTTACACCATGGGCACAAAATATTCCAAGAAGCTTTACATAAGAAGAAAAAATGGCTACCGATTTCCTGGCAACTATTACAGAATACACATGAAGTTTTATCTCCCTCTAATAAACTCGTTGCCATCGATTCCATCTTCACTGCTACTTTCTTCCACATAAGTTGCTAGACAAACAACTCAATCCTATACGGAGCATAACAAAACCAAATCTTCTTCCATACTACACTTTGGATATCCAGAGTAGATAAGGCAGCTTGGCAAAAAGATTTGGATGAGTATCTGCCACTAGAAGTTGCTTTCTACACAATCGCATCCTTCATATTTCTTCTCAACCAATAATGCCTTAATAGAGTCCACAAGCTCGTCCACTGTTGAATTTTCCAACCAAATAAATTACGGCGTAACTCTATGCACCATTACCATACTGAATTGCTCCAATTTCCATAATCATAAAGAACACCATTTTTATTCACAGCAAGTGCATAAATTCTTGGGAACTCACTCTGAAGATGCATATTATTAATCCAACTATCCTACCAAAATAAAATATTTTTTTCATCTCGAACATTGAAACCCATATTAGATTTAATGGGATATTCCTTTAGGTTTAATTAAGGTGATATACCAAATGAAATTCTCATAGGATCACGTTCAATGAACTTGTTCATGTAATATGCACAAACATGTTAATTTAAGTATTTTGATACTTCAATCTACGAAATTGATTACTCACTTCATAAATGAGGAACATAACTATGTCTCAGCGTCTCAACTTTATCAATATCCATTTCTTGATAATATTTATTATTTTTAAAATCCATAAATTATTAATATAATGAAATAATGTTCGTAAGTAGTAAGAAATTATATAATATTAATAAATTCTAGTTTATCATTTTTATTCGTTATATTTTCTATATTTTCAAACATTTTAAGTTATAACTACTTGATTATTTTTGTAGTATTTAATATTTAATTACATATTTTTAATTTATTGATATTTTATATTAAACTTGATATTATTTTAAAATAATTAATTAATAACTTTTTTACATGAATGTAATTTATTATACATGGACTCTATTCACCTACTAGTAAAGCAGTATCAGAAAGGAAACTGTCTCTGAAAACAGTGGAAATAAGAAATTCTTACTTCCAACAATTTTAGAAAGTTTGATTTGATTTCTGAAAAATCAAAAATAAAAACATGTTACTAGACACGTTTTCTATTACTGTTTAAAGAAGAAACTAAAAATGAAAAAATAAAATCAGTGAAAAATAAAAATATAAAATTGAAAAGTAATCAAGAATGCAAAGAATCTAAAATACAAATACTGTATAAAGAATTCGATAAAGTTAGAAATATAAGAAAAGACTCCAAACACCAACAGCCTATAACATATTCACACTTTAATCGTTAAATAAGATGTATTGAGTACACCACAATCTTAGATATTACGCTTTCAAGCCATATCATACTTTCACGCAATTTCAGCTGGTAAACTGCTACAGAATTTATTGTGATTTCTTACTTGGTTCATCAAGTTTTCATTAATACTTACTGAATTTCGTAACTTTGATTTTGCCTTGCTGACTTCAATTAATTACTCCTGATTTACCATCATAAAATGACAACATTACTTCATTTTTAACACATGCTAAAGTTACCAAACTCTAATTTGTACCAAACGAACCATATAAATGTACACAAACTCTAACCACCTTACCTTTTTATTGTTGTAGGGAACAAAGTAGTAAAGATGGTAACAATGAGAATTCAGTAAAATCAAAGTAGGGTCAGATTTAACTCCTGCAAAATTAAACACGGCAAACATCAAAGCAATCACTAACAGGAGCAAGAACTTGTCTCAATCCTAGTACTCTTTAATGCCTTATCAATGTATTTGGAACAAAATTTCAAGTCTGCTTGCAAGTCAGAGTCATTGATTTATTTAACAGTAATGATGCTGCAGGGAGAATAAGCATCCCAATGATCACCATCTATATGTTTGAACCAGAAGGGAGCTACGGTCTAGATGTCAGTAATTACTCGCAATCCCTTTCAATGCAGAATATGTCCCAATAATAGCAAAGACAATACCAACTGCAGCGACAGTAATGCTCAAAACAATCTGTTCATAGGTTGAAAACCTTCGGTTAGTGGTAGGCAAATAAGCTAGTATATATGCATATAAAGTTAGTAAAAATGGAGATGAAGCAACCCAAGAGGTTTTCCCAAGAAGATCGCGAAATATGCTAAAGCTTGAGTTTGCTCCAAGATAATAGATAAACAGGATTTAATTTCTCAACAAGGCTTCCATATAGGACACCAACAACATAAAAGATAACAACATGCTTTAGTCTCAAATATTTGAAGTGGTATCTTATACTTAAAGTACCAAAATTTTCTCAATACCATTATTGTGTTTAATCAAGATCCAAGCAAGCATCTGTTACTTGTATTGGAAAGCATCACTATGTATAAAATCTCAAGCTTCAAATTTACTTTAGTCAATCATTGCATAACTTATGTGATGACAGATGCGTGCACAATACATACATAATGCCTGTGGGTGCAGGTGTATGTGTGGGAGTATCTGTTGTTACATTCTTGTTTCATTGCCAACATTGCTACACATCAACCAAGCTCCATGTGGAAGTAGTAATTGTTAGAAATTGTGACTCAAACCCCAAAAGATTTAGATAAGATTTTTTTATTACTTGAAAGATATTGCATAGTGATCAAGTTTACTTGATAGACAAGTTTTGTTGATGGACAAGAAGACTTGTAGGCAAGAACTCTGAAAGGAAAAAGATTCTTTGTGAAACCAAAAGAATAGATGAGGTATAAGACAAAGATATAAAGAAAGTTGTATCTTTTATAGGGTTGGGGATTGAGTGTGTGAACACCTCATAAGACATATAAGGCAGAGCGCCCATGGGTGTGAATGTTTGATGTTTGATAAGGGTTTATTGAGAACAAACAAGAGTCCTCATGCGTGTGAATTTGCATTTGGTATGGATTTATGGAAATGTGTTTAGATGAACCAAGCAAAAGTGCTCATGTGCATTTGGATTTGGGATTTTGTGTTTGTGAGTTTGGGATTGGTTGTGTGTTGTGTTAAAATGTTGATCGTCAATTTGATATGTTTGTAATTCTCTACAACTAGTGAATCTTTTCTCTCATCCGTGGATGTAGGTAAATTGAGGACCAAGTTACCTTAAATTATTGTCTCTTGTGTGTATAATTTATTGTTAGATTATGCTTCCACTTGCTCGGATGTCAATTGATTTAGCGTTTGTCATAACAGATATGTCTGCTTCCAAATTTATGAGGAGCAACTTATTATGCCTTGTCTTTAAATCATAATTGATGCAAGTCAGCAGTGTTAAAACATTTTATTCAATTATAATCTCAATGGTTGTTCAATGCATTGAGGCATCTACAACAAGTTTAATATCAATTTATTATCTTAATTCTCAATTTATTCTAATTTTCCTATTGCAATTGCGGAAGAAAATGTTTAAGAAGACAAAATAAATGTAAGTCGCCAGTTATTTTCTCTAAGAAAAGAAAAAAGAGCAGAAATGCACATAACAGGTGGATTCTGCTTACCTGTGCCCTTGTAGCTTTTCTTCCAACGATCTTTATGAAGCATAGCGATGGCATTATTATAGCCTAAAATAAAGCATATTAATGCATAAGAAGAATGCCAATGTCCAGAAAACAATCCTTTGAATATTTTCAAATTACAAACAGGAGAACTAAAAAGGAAGGACAAAGCCTCCATAAATGGTTTTTCCATTTCTAAGACCTGCGAGAACAGAGTACTTACCACCATAGAGCTGAGAACAGAACCAATTAAAGCCATCATAAGACCTGTGATCAAAGAAGCAGTGTCACATTCAAATCACTCAGTTCCAATAATAAATTTAAGGGTATGGATAATAATAAATTACTAATAAATAAACAGGTTTTAGATTCTTAATCTTTATTGATGGCATCACTCAAAACAGGATCTCATTCTCCTAGCCCAACCAAATTTAGGTTTTGACTTCCGCTGAACTCCCTCACTTGAATTATACAAACTTCAATCCCATTCGTTAGCCTGCTCTTAGGATATGGCTCTTAGCCAGCCATAACTAAATCTAGAACATCAAAGGAAAGGAAGTTCCAAAAATTTACCGAAGAAAGGCATGGCAAATGCAGCGCCAACAGTAGAAAAGACGAGTGCTGCTCTCAGAAAAATGAAACACCACAAACTATTTGAAACTTGATCAGGCAGCAGCTCCTCTATACTCCTTGCCAAAGGGATCATCAACAATGCATATTTGGTCAATGTCAAGGAAGAAAATAGGCATACTGGAAGAAAACTAAAAGACTCATGCATTGATTTAATGTTCACAATTCTCACATATACAGCCAAAAGGATATTTTGTAAATGGGTTGATAACCTGCAAAACAACAAGAAAGGTAGCTTAGAAACCACATCGCATCTCTCTCTCTCTCTCTCTCTCTCTCTCTGTGGCTCAAAATACCCATGAAATGCAGAGTCTCATACATACCGTTGTCCACAGCGCGATTTTGGAAATAAAAGACTCTGGTGGCATATTCAAAGTTATCTGAGACAAGGTGCCTTGACCAAACTCAAGAAAACCCATTGCTGCAACACCCCCATACAATAGTATACACAAAAGAAAACTGCACAAGATATTAAGCAGAAATCAGAACACAAGAACCACATAACAGATCCTTCCATGCCACAACGAATTTCCTTACCATAATACCATTGCCCTCTTAAATTGTGATTTGTCAGCCATTGATTGATAGATATTTGGAAACACAGAATGCCCCGAATGACAAAATCCATATACACCAATTACAAATGGAATGCCACTCCAATTCAGTGCTTGCCCAGTATGATGGAAGCCAACATTACCTGCTGCACCAAGGAATAGCAGACAAAGAACTATCACCAATGTCGCAACAACCCCACCAGCTGCAAAGTAAAATTTGATGTAAGTTCAAAATGTATCTTCAACAATTGAGGATCTTAGAAACAACTTTGCAACACCTGAAAGATATGAAATCAGACGGAGATCTTTTAACCAGACAGTGGGTAGAACAACGAAGGCAGTTAGAATTCCAAAGAGGTGCATTGAGTCCATCTTTAAACCAGGCCAATCGAAAGAAACTCCAGGGAATAGCCTTGTAAGATTGTCACCCTCCAGGATAATAAATTCCACACAATATGACTGTACAGGTTAAAATGGAATTTTGTAAATTCGATAGAAAACTCACGGACTATGATTCAATAAAATTTAAATTAGAAGCACAAGCTTACATATAATTCTGTGTACAGAACAACCTGCATCCATCAAACAAATACAGTATTAGAAAGTTTGCATACAAATAAGTGGCAAATAAATATAAGGTATATCAGCAATTGATTTTTCTTTTTCCCTTCAACTTCACAATCATCATTAACAAAACCATTGATTGTTAGATGTAGCAGAAACGACAACTGAAATAAAATTTAATATTTAAATTCTAGAAAATCAGGAGAGGCATGACAAAACATAGAAATTGCAATTACAAACCATGATTATGAGAACAAACAATATGTGTTAGATGCATACTGTTAGATACCACAATCATAGTAGGATATGATTGTCAGTAATGCCCCCGCTGGCCTAATAAACTGTTCATTATACTAACGAGCAAGAATCTTGAATAACTCACAGATATAAAAAGGCGTCCAAATCGTCCAAAGGCAGCTTCGCCAAGATCAGGGTAAGATATAATTCCTTCTCTGCTCTCAAAGCAGTATTTCATGAGTATGGCTGTATAACAACATATAACTGCGAAAACGATTAGCACCAACAAGCTTGCCCAGCCTCCTTCTGCTATTGTATAAGGCGTAGATAAAAGCCCAACTCCAACCATTACATTTACCGCTGCCAGAAAGGAAAAACCAAGGAGTTAAAAAATTTTAACCATAGGGCACATCCAGAAGAAAAATAAAATCAAATATAATTATCTCTTAATTTCCAAAATGTCCAATGATGTTAGTAATAAGAACTGAACTGACAGTTTTCTTTTCTTGGATGCAAGTAGGCATGAATGGGAGCAGATAAATAACAACACTACACCAATTTTCCCTCTAGATCATTTGACAAAAGTTTCACTCACTTTGAAGCGTAGAAATAAAGAAATCAAAAGTAAAGGCAACAGAGCATTATAACAACATTGCTTACTATTAAAGATAGTCTGGGTCACATTACATCCATAAGCAACGGGAAACTCTCCGGTAAGTTGCTTATGAAGTGAATACTTCTGTGACCATGATGACGGTGCTCTTGAGATGGAATCTAAAAAATCCTTCTGACAACTCTTTTGATGTTCAGGCAGTAGAGGAAGCTTTCCATCCAGGTCCAAACTACTTTTACTTTGGCTGCTAAAACTAAAATGCGTAAAATTTGGAACTCCTCCAAGAACTCCAAAACTTGGTGATGCTGTGATTGTGTAAGGATCCATTGTCTCTCTGTGACAAACACAAAGAAGTTTCCAGAAAAAGAGCAGGTGATGCATCAGCCAACAGAGAATGTATCCAAAAAGCACAGCTTCCGAAGGATTTGGCAAAAGGCTAAAATGATTCCAATTGTTTGCAGCAGATAAATGAAAGTTCTAACTTTTATATGAAGCAAAGTGCAAAAATTTAGGCTTTTAATGATTTGGAGGATGGACAGAGGAAGGATGAAAATGTTTAAATCCATGACCAATTCAACCACCTTCCTGTTTGTAGTATAACCATTATATTGAAGATTTTCACTTCCTTCTTCCCATCCTGTCTACCAAGTGAGGCCAAAACAAAATTACTCGCATTGACAAGTGATATCCTTGGAAGGAACAACAATCAATTACTTGCTTTTATATGAGGAAATAGTGTAACCCAAGAACCACCTATAGATGGTTGAGACCAGGTTCAAATGATTTTTTTTATTATTATTATTATTATTACTGTTTCAACAATCAATATTTTACAAGAAAACATCATCTGCTGCAAGCTGAAATGTTGTATATCCCCCCTTAACAAGCAAAACAACTTGACGGTTTTATATACTTCATTTATCTCCTTAATATAAATTCAAAATTCAAGTTTATTATTATTTGAAATTTCAGAATTTCTTGTAGGGTTAGGTCCCAGTTCAAGTTTCACTATGAACTGGTTTGCTCCATCTTTATATTCAATTTCCCCGGTTACATGCTATAGGTTGATTTATTTGTTAGTTTTCTTCCTTTGTGAAGACTTGCTAGGTTGAGCCTTTTACAATGTCTACTTATACATGTATGCCAGAGAAAAGAAAAAACTAAACTCTTGTCAAATAGATGTACTAATTACATGCAACTCGAACAGAGTATCAATCGCTTGACTAAGCCAGTAATCAAATACAAACACAGATTTCCAGTTCTTCTGTTTTGGTTTTGCAGAAATGAATATATATATATATATATAGATAGATAGATAGTGGATTGATACAGAATGAGAAGAGAAGAAAGGTGATACTGGAAACTTTGTGGCCATTGTTGGGAAGAGAAAGCGGCAGAAGGGGATCCGCTGCCTCCCTCACTGTCATCATCACTGATGTTGCCGCTGCTGCCGTCATCTACCTTTGTCTCTTCGAGGTCCTCCTCATTATCAGCACCATCATATTCCATGAAGAACTCTTCATCATCCCTGTCCTTAACCTTGTCAGCCATAACTGCTACTATAAAATAAAATAATGAAAAAGAAAAGATGATGGGCGTTGAGTAAAATGAGTGTGAGAGAGAGATGGAAAAAAGGCAGAGGGATGGATCGTGAAGACAAATTGCAGGGTTTCCAAGAGATATGGAATGGCTGGCTGTGCTCCACAAGTTGGAGAGTGTAATGAAAGTACACATGGGAGGGAGGGTCAGGACCGGAACTAACCATTTTTTGTTGAAAGGTTAAAGAGGAAAAAGAATAAAAGTTAGAAATTTTTAAAATATATACATTGAACTTAACCGACCATTAAAAAATTTATAATAAACAATAATTTTATATAATATATAAATTAAAAAATTAAAAAATTTATAATAATTATTTAAAAAAATTGTGTTTGATGATGTTTTATTTAAATTCATTAATTATTGACTTTATACTAAAAAAATTAACAATATCTTTCTCAATATAAATAACTAAATTATTTGTAAAAAATTTATTATTTATTTTGTTCTAGAGTCTTATTTTCACAATTTTTATTCTAAAAAAGCTCTCTTTGTAGTTACTGTAGAAATCAAAATAGTCAAAATAAAGTAAATTAATCTATCAATCAAGTGATAATTTTTTTATTTTTCAATCTCTACTAATCTCTAGCGTAATTCAGAAAGTATCTTAATATTTTTAAAACTTTAATGATGAGGTATATCAAGCTCATAATACCTCAATTGTAATATCAAAATAAGTCTTTCTTGTTTTGTGAAATCTTGAGAATAAAAACGCCTTGCTAACTTGCAGATATTATCAATATTGAATGATTTATAATTATTATTAGCATCCAAAGCAATGCTTAAAGTTAAAAGTTCCACAACTTACTCATTGAATCTTAAATTCAATTCTTGTAACTGGGAATCTATTATCACTAAGAATACATCAACTCGATAATGATGCTCTACAGTTACATCTGGTTGACGAGATCGACCCCTGCCTAACATATATCATGCACCCATGTTAGAAATTTCTATCTCATGTTTTTGACAAAATTTTTTCACATTCTCAAGCAAATTAGACCACCCATCATCTCAAAACTTATGAAAGAGTGATTTTGTAGTAAAAATTAGATGAATTGCATTTTAAAATATCTTGAGAGCGTAATTGTAATGTTTAACAACGAACATTAGTGATTCCCATGATCTCATACATCAAGTGTAATATGAAAATAAATTCAAATGATACTAACATTTTACTAGTAGCAAAAGCATCACCTCTTTGTGAATAACTAGACCCTTCGTCAATAATACTTTTAACAACAGTGCAAGTTGCATCAAACATTCTCATCAAGCTACAAATAGAATGAAAGTGTGAGCTCCATCGAGTACCTCCAACTCTTTGTAGAGTTCTCACTTGCTCTGCTTCTTGACTTGTTTCAAGTTCACCATCAGTAATCATGTTTGCAATGTCAATTGCTTAAGCAGTTTGTAATTGGTCATGCTTTTTGGAAGAAGCACTAACAATATTTACAATAGAAGTCTATTATGTAAAAATTTCATGAATACGAACTACTTCTCTAGATGCTGCAACCAATGCTAATTGTAATATGTGAGCATAACAATGCACATAATATGCGTATAGACAATTGTTATGTTGGTCCCAATAATATATGCTAGAGAGGGGGTGAATAGCACTTTTTGACTCTTACTAAAGTTGCCTCTTAAATGAGGATAAATACAAGATGAACAATAAATTTAAAGATGAGTGGAAAACTAAAGCAGCAGAGACAATACATAAATATTTATAGTGGTTCGGTCCAGATCTACATCCACTACCTTGATTGTTCAACTAAGGATTTTTCAAACCAAATCACTAAAAATAATGGAATTCACAAGCTTCCACCAAGCTTTTACAATGACTTTTCGTAGGCCCAGCCACAACCTTTAGCAATGGTTTTTCACAGGATCAACCAAAACCCAAAGTGGTTTTTCAAAGGCTCAACCACAACCTACAACAACGATTTTTACTAGGATCAACCAAAACCCAACAACCAACTTTTCTAGGCTAAGTTGGAACCTTTACACTCAATCAAGCAATCCAAGCTTGAATAAATCCCTTAGAGTGACTCGCTTACTCTAAGTGTACAAGAAGAGAAGAAATAAAGAAGTACTTATGATCACTTACTTGATCTATATGGTACAAGATGAAGTGCTGAACTCTATTACAAAGATTGACGTTTAAGTACAGTAAGGTGCAGAGAAGATTTTCTGGTTTTCAGCTTTATATTACTTGGAAGCCTTCAATTCTCTCAAAAACTGATTTCTAACCATTGGAAAACCCTTTTATACTTAGAGAAATAACTCTGATGGCAGTTTGATAGTTTATGGCCATTGGAAACAGTTGAGGATGAGTTCTAGCCGTTAATATGTCTTGTAGTGCTTTGGTTCAAATTGCAAACAGAGAGCTCTTAGTCGATTGACTTGGTCGACTAAGTTGGTTTTGTTTTAAGTTGCAAATTCTAGCAGAGAACACTTAGTCGACTAACTTGGTTGACTAAGTTGGTTCTGTTTCTCAAACTCTTCAGCCCGCCATTCTTTCAATTTGAAACTTGGTCAACCAACATTCTTCCTCGTTTCACCAATAAACTTCCTTCTTATTAGACAGTTATATCTTGTTATTTTTATCCCTCTTTTTCTTTTGATATACTCTTTGAAAGATTGACTTATTAATTTCATTCATTAATTTTCCTGCACACTTAAGTAAAGGCATTAGACATCAATGAATGGAAATATTTTGCTATCATTAAAAACACATAGAGTCAACATTCTCCATCTCTTATTTTTGATGATGAGAAAATACTCCTATATTAATAGTGCAATGTATATGCTCAATATGAATGCTTCAAATCTTTATGCATAATGAGTTGATCCCCTTAGTCAATGCATCTAGTGTTCTTTAAAGATTTGCAATAAATTATTTATTATATCCATAACAGCTAAACAAGATATACAATGCCCACAATAGCTAAGCAAGATATATTGAACATCTATAATAACTAGCACATAATATTCAATAAAATCATAACTAAGCATCACACACATAAATTAAACATGAAAACCTATCACACTCAATTTAACTTAGTTTTCCTTCTCTTTCTTTTTCTTTTTCATCATTAAACAAGATATTCAAAACTCCTCCTTAATGAGTGCATCAAGATTTTCCTTTAATCTTTAAATCAAACTTTAATGAATGAGAATCGTAAGCACTCATACACCTAAGTCATACAAGCTTATAGATTTAGTTTAATAACTTCAAGAGTCAAGCTTGTGTCTATGTAAGAACAAATGTATGGGAGTTAAATCATTTCAAGAATTTGTTAAAGATTACTCAAATAATGTTCAAGCAAATTTCATCATTTTGTCATAATCAAAACTATAATAATTTTAAAGCTAACAATCTCCCCCTTTTTGATATGACAAAACTATGAGCATAATTTGCATTTGAAATGATTTTAAAATCTCCCCCTCAACATATTCATAAAATTAAATTTGCTCATAAACCTTCTCTCCCTTTTTCTTATATCAAAAAGGTTAAAAAGAGTGAACATTAAAAACTTAAGCTCAAGAAACAATGGTTAGGAAAATCCATCAAGAATATAAGCATTAAGACCATGGATATGTAACCACAAAGTCACCAAGTCATCATATATATGCACTTAACCACATGAATATATACTATAAGCAAAATGTGTGCATAACGATTATGAAGTCCAACAAAGATGATCATAAAGATGTTCAATAAGCACATAAGCTATGCTTGAACTCCAATACCAAATGTTAAAGCTCAATATACCAATTGATCGATATAAATAAAATCTCCTCCTTTGTAAAAACACAATATCAATTATGAGAGATGGAATCATTTTAAAGCTCATTATATCAATCGATATAGCACTAGTAAAGACTTCTTTTATCATTAAGCATTCCAAGCATATCAACTTCAAGGCTCAAAACATTTAATAAAGATATGATCAATTTAAAGCTCAAGAGAGAAGAGACAATTATAAAGCTTGATGCTAATTTTAAAGCTAGACACTAATAGAGAAAACTTAAAACTTGATACCAATTATGCATTTCAACATTCAAGTTTAAGTGAGAAGCAATATAAGGCATAATATCTATTTTGGTGTTTAAAAAGATGTTACCGGTAGCGAAGAACACCAAATGTGGAATCTCACCAAACCTTGTTGTTGAAGATCTTAATTCCTTATGATATCAAGGACAATGATTGACTCCCCCTTAAGAAATCATAAGCTCAACACAAGTTGTTAGAGATCCTCAATAGATCAAATATTAAGAGAGAAATCATAAGCTTAGAATAAATGAGCATTCATATGGATATTCAATTTATTTCCCTAATACTCAAGTATTCATGGAACCAAAAAAGTATGAGCATTTGAATAAATGTTCAACATATGCATCACATACTCATATTTTCAAGAAGTATTTGCCAAGTAGTTCTTAGGCATGTCAAAAGTATCATTAGTCTTCAAGCACTATTCTCAATTATCATCAAGTATTATCAATCATCATCAAACATTCATTATTTATTCCCAATATCAATCAACCAAGAAGTTTCACTCAAGCATTTCTAGGAAATTCCCTAATTCATATACAAAAATAGCAACTCAAGGAGAAATTAAAAAATATCATCATTAAGCATTCTTGGCGAGTATTCTTCCAAATCATTTTCCAACAGTCATTCATCCAAGTCATTTTAAGGCAAGCATAGCAAGATGTATTCTCCAAATTATATATGAAATTGTCAATGCAAAGAGAACTTTCAAAAAAGACATATCATTCTTAATGAAGCATGACTAAGGCATTTTGCATTTATTGTAATCATGTATGAGAGTTATGATCAAATAAGCACAAACATGGTTACAAGAAATAACATGGCTATCTTCCTTAATCATGATTCCAATTTTGTTCATCAAAATGCAAACATGAGCTCAATATAGACATATACCCATTGAAAAAATATGCAACCATTAAAGTTCAAGGTACATGCAATTTCTCAATAATTCATGATTCATAAGTGATATCAATTGTAATAGAATATTGAAAGTAAAGCACTCAACTCATTAATATATTGAAAGTGAACATTCAATCATCAATGAATACCAATTATCAAGATTAAAAAAAAAGATATATTTAATCAAAGCACATTAGGCATTCATTGCTAACCAAAGCTATAGGCCATATTTTATTTCACATGTCAAGTTGTTTATGGTGACCTATAAGCTAAAATTGGATTCACACAAAATCTTTAGATCATGTAAACGTTAAAGCTCAATGAAGACATAGTTAACATTTAAATGCATATTCAAAATAAATTTCAACTATGTCAACTCACTATATATGCCATGATCAAACTTGACAATTAAATTCATATTCAAATGTATAGCTCAAGTTAAGTTTTAAACTTCAAACCTTAAGGTCAAACAAAATGAAAAATCATGTAAGCATGTGTTTTGACCAATATAGTAGATGAACCAAGAATATTTTCATTAAGTTCAATGAGTTCATCCTAATCGAATAAGTATGCATAATCAAGAAATCAATTTTGAAACAATCATTGAGCACAAACATAAAATATATTTCAAGAATTGTTCCTAGATTAACATTTGAACATTTCAATTTTCATGAGAAGATATTTTCTATATAAGCACATGAAAATCCAATCGAATTAACAAATTCAAGCATTGATGAACAATTTCTCATATTTCTATTTTGTCATTGTAAATACATGAGAATTTATGGAATCAATATGAGTGTCATGCTTGGGAATAGCTAGATTTATGTCATTAAAAAGGATTTCCCATTTTTCAGCAAGTTTTACAAACTCAAGAACCATTACTTGCACCCAATGATCATGAGAGTATTCACAATGCAAGTTTTTAAAAGTCAAGAATCATCTTTGAAAAGGAAATTCAGAGAAGAAAATATTGTAATGGACAAGAAGTAATGTAAAAAGATATTTTGGAACACAAAACCTGTCCATTTTGGCTTTAAACCATTCAAGAGTTGGCTACATATCCCTTAGGTCCACTTTTTATCATTCTAGCAGCATTTGCATTTTGTTCTCCAATAGTCAACTAGCTATGCTAAGGAGTCAATTATGCTGGATTCTTGTACATTGAAAAGCTAGAAAAATGAGCAAAACATGCAATGTTCCAAGGTATAATGATCTCAAAACATGGATTTGTATGAGAACAATTTAGAATTTCATTTCAACCATGTTTGAAACATTATTTTGGACATGTATGATCAAAGATTCTTCAAGAAAAACATGTGAACTCAAATTTTGGCTTTTATTGCTCATTGTTCACAAGTGCTAAAAAATTGAAATGCTTATTTGAAGAATCATCTCTTTAATATGCTTAAATATTGTAAAGCCCGACCTTATAAAATACTTGACAGGACATACATGTGATGGATAGCATGTTTACATGCTAAGAGAGTCTCGAAAAATTTACAAAAGTCGGTATTGTACCTAGAGGTACAACAAAGTTGATTTAAGCCTCGAACTAGATCAAATAGAGATTATAGGGTGAAATTAAAATTTTACAATCCAGGAATTATTTAAAATGGTGATTTGGAGTTCGAGAATTAATTTGGAGTCAAATCGAAAATTTCACTATCTAGGGGTAAAATGGTAATTTTGCCACTCGATGATAAAATGAGAATTTTTTTGAAAGATTTTGATCACATTTGACTTATTGGAGTATGATTTGAGGTTGAGAAGTGAAAATTTTTAATTCCAACATTTTTTCAGAGTATAGGGGTAAAATGGTAATTTTGCCACTCTAGTGGCAAAATTATAATTTTACACCACCGACACTTGTCCAGCACATGGATTTTATCCAATATTATCATGGATAATTGAAGGAATTTAAGTGGCAGAGAGAGAAAGCTTAATAGTTAAGAAATGACATATGGACCAATAATAAGGTGACATATGTCAAGTTTATAACCATTTATTATTTAACTTTAAATTTAGCACAAAATCAGCCCATTTTCTTCATATGGCCGGCCAAAGGAAAACAAAAGGAAGAACAAAGGAAGAAAAGAAGAACAAGAACCCTAGGTGGAAAAATTCAAGGGAAAATTGTTGGAGTAATCAGGCAATCAAATGTAAAATTTCTTGATCTTGACTTGTGATCTACCTTTCCCATGCATTTCTCCTTATTTTTCATGGTTAAATTTCATGTTTTCATGGTGAATTCATGGCTGGCCGAATGGGTATGGAGAAAGAATGATGTTGGATTGATTTGATTTCAAGTTATGTTAGTGTTTTTAGTTAGTTAGTGATGTGTAGCAAGAAAAGCCAACAAGAAAAATTCATTTTCTCCAATTACCCATAAGAGGCCGAATTTTCTAGGGAGGATATTGAGGCTGAAACTGATGATATTTCAAGATATTTTGGTGATATTTGATGTTTTGTGAGGTTAAAAATTAAATGAGAAATTTTGGTGTGAAAATCTGAATTTTTTTTGCTCAACATATAGACATGTGTGATTATTGATCCGGGACTGATAAATTGAATCTCATTCACAGTCACTGAGATAATTTAGGTATAATTGGAGTGTAGAAAGTGAGAAGAATTGATTTGGAGTTAAATTGGAGATTTTAGCCGATTAGACCGAGTATAGTGTGACTTAGGTCGAATATCACATTTAAGCGATTAATCGGACATTTTGCATTCCATATCATGCATTAGTCTAAATTAGTTTAATTTCAATTTAGTACCAATGTAATAAGTTTCTCAATTTTGTATTGTGTCAAGGTGGTGAGTCCTCCGACAAAGGCAAGGAAATTGTACTCAAGAATCGATAATCGGAGTACTATAGTAATTCGACCCCTGAAATAGTGAGTAACCTTACTATTGTCTTAATTATCTAAAGTGGTTTTTATCCGATTTTATGATTTTATGAAAAATGAGTTTAAATGACAAATCTTTATGTTTTATAAACAAAATGTGTTTAAATGAAATGATTTTATAAATTGTTTTGAAATTGAATAATGATTTTGAAAAATAGAGTAATTGGAGACCACTGATATGTTGTAAATTTATGATTTGCATAAATGGCTTAGGTTAATGTGTTGGCATGACTGGCTGGGTTGTGGTTTTTGTGAATTGTATAAATTGTTCTATTTTACATTTACAGACTAGGTAGTATTAAATTAACCCTGTCATGTTATCAAAATTTTATTGTATGGTGGGTATTGCTTGCTGCAGTGGGTTGGGTTTTGTGGACTAGCCTATTAGAGGGGCACGGAATCCTTACATATTTTACCTTGGTTGGAGAGGCGAGTAGGGTGACTCCCGAGGTATAACTTTTAGAGTTCACTTCACGCCAAACCACCACGTGAGGGGGAACTCGGCCAACGTTAAGGAACGACTATATTTTCTAAATAAAAACATGATTTATGAGTATATAACTTTTTAATAGCCTTGGCAGACTTGGTTTAGGATAGCCCTCGGCCAAAGTATCTCTGATAACTGAGTATGAGAATAATTTTTGGCATGAGCCAAGTTTTAAGAAATTCATAAGCCATGTTGATTATTCGATTTAAATGAATTGAATTTTATTCGGTTGAAATGAGTTGAAAGATGATAAATTAAAGTATGATGATTTATTTTATTTGTCTCTATTTACTCGACTTTAGATATTTTAGATATTATTTGTTTACTCACTAGGATTTTATAATCTCACCACCCTCATTTCCACCCATTTCAGGTTCAGAATAGACTGTAGATAGCTGATCTCATCGAGGACTACCATTGGAATTGCATTTTTCAAACTGTAGGTTCACAGTCCTCTTTACTTTTGAATATTCGGGGGTCCCACTTGTTACTGTAAATTAAATTTCATACTCCAGTTATCTGTACTACTATATATAGGAATTTATTTTGCTTTTACGTTACAAAAAAATTATTTACGTAGTGTTCTAAAAATATTGTTTTATAAGAAAATAGAATATTTTGCTTAATATTTCTTTTATTTTCTTATTATATCCAAATAATCATAATTTTGTTTTAAATGAAGATTTTAGACTTTTAAACTCATTTTGATTACGAATTATGTGTTTTGTACTTGTAAATTACATTTTTAGCTTGTTTCGAAATTTTTTAAAAAAAATTACCAAAATACCCTTGTGAGACGAAAATTATTATTTTATTTGTTTTAAGTTGAAAATAGCTTAAAATCTCTTAGAACGTGATATTTGGCAATGGTTACTCACAGGGGAAATGAGAAGCTAATATTAAAGCCTTGCGGAGTTCTAGTTGATATTTTGGGTAATGAATGTCGATCGGGACGTCGCGACGGTTGTCACGGGCTCGATGGGAGTTTCGGATTGTGACAAATATATTCAATTTGCATCATGATGCATGACTATGACTTATAACATGTACAACAAGCATTTAAACAATGTTTAAGCATAATAAGCATCAAATTTAACATTTCCAACAATTTTCCAAAAGATAGGTAAAAATACCCTTGAGGTTATTTAAGCATTCATTTGTAATAAGAACAAGATATAATGGCATTTTCAACACAAGATATAGTTGTTCAAGTTATATATCATTGAAATCATTTATAATCTCAAAGATGTCAAACATTGCAAATAGTTATGTTCTTTTGCTTGAAAAATGTCATTAATGACAAATTATCACATTCAAGATCATGCTTAAGAAATCTCTTTCAATCAATTTCACTAATCATGAGAGAAATACCAAGCAACATCAAATTTGTGCAATTTATATAAATGTATCAAATCAAGTTTGCTCAACCATGCTATATCTTTAAACACAAAGAATTTATAAATCATTTTCAATCAAGGAGAATAAAAAGATTTCGCAAGAAAATCAATTGATAAATATTTAATCTTTCTTTGCAAACTTTTTAATTTGAAACATTCAAGATTAGACTTGCTTTGTGAAAAATCATGAGCTCAATGTCACTCAATTTTGTTTCATTATGCTCTAAATGATTTATGAAATATGTAATGGGCATAATGAATCATGTATATGCATGTCAAGGGTCATTTGCAAATATCTCACAATTATGTTCCAAAAATGCCCTTGTGACCATTCAAGCTAACAAGCAAGCATGCACATCTAATAAGAACAAGTCATGAGTATTTTCATTATGAAATACACTTGTTCAATTCATAAATCATTCTAAACTTAAAGGATGGCAACATTTTTCTCATTTAAGCTCATTTTGCTTTAAAAGTACCAATCAAAGTAGTTAAAACTTTCAAGCTCACTGTCAACCATCTTGAACTATTCAAGCAAGTTCTAGAATGTAAATTAAGATTGTTCAAATGGTCAACTTTATGTTAAGCACAAGGAAATCAAAGACAAATTTTTTTTTAACTCAATTTTCCTTGTTTTAGGCTACTTGAATAGGTGTAAGTGTAAGTCATCAAGTATGCTCATATTTCTATCACATTATTTAACCTTTCATGTTTCAAAATTATCCACAAAAATCATTTTGCTCAAAGAAGTAGTATAGAACCAATGTCATAAATCATGAAGAAATTTTATAGAAACAATTTTCCATAATCAATCAATCTTAATAAAACAATTTTCTCAAAATAAGGATGATGACATATTCAAGATCAAATATAAGTACATACTCCATCTTTAGATTCATACTTCCTTGCAACTTATAGCATGTATCATAGCAAATCAAGTTGTATAGCCAAGATTTATCAATAAAGCTCAAAGAATTTTGCACTTAATATTCAAGCAAGAATAGGCAACCAAAGTTTTCAATTAAGAAGAGCAAACAATTTTAGAAATCAAGTTAAATCAATGAAACATTCAATAAATAAGCAATCAAAAATCCCATTTAAACAAACAAAAGAGTTTTAGCATAGAGATCACCCATATTCCTTTATGTGTGACTCAAGAGCATTCATTCTTCAAGAATTGTTTCTCTTTGCTCTAACACACCTACAAGAGACATTTTTCATTTGATCTTTGGTATCCAAATTGCTTTGGATCCTTGAAAGTTAGTCTCGTTGCATAAAGTTCCTTTTGGAACCCACACTGTCTAAATTTGTAAGGCACACATTTTTTAATTGGACAAGTGTATGAACAATAACTATAACATATGCAATAATTGCCTTTAGTCATTTTGGAAAATGAGGAATTCATGAAAGCCTTTTGTTTCTCATTCAATAAATCTTCAAATTTCATTTCCATATCAAAATTCCCTTTTTCTAAAATATCAATTTTCTTTTGGTAAGCTTCAAAATGCTTTTCTAAATTTTCATTTAATTTATCAAGTCAATTTTTGTTTTCATAAAAAATTTATTTTCAACATCAAGTGTAGAAATGATTTTCTTGTTCTTCATATTCATTTTCTCAAAGTTAAATGCTAAATCCTCAAAAACATCATGTAATTCATCAAAAGCATATGAATTAAGTTCACAAGATGAAGAAATTACCTTTATGTCTTCAAGAGCCATGAAGCATAATTTAATTTGACTTGAGTATTCATCTTCACTTGATTCCTTGTTTGCATTTGCCATGTTGCTTGTTGAGCATTGATTCTCGTAAGAGTTGTCTTCTAATTCCTTTTCCATATTTATTTATCCATATAACTCTTCTAATTTTTGTCAAATTTCCTTAGCACCTTTGCACATGAACACTCTATCGTATTTTCTATAATCAAGTGCACAAATGAGAGTGTGCATGGCCTTAGAGTTCATTTGTACTCTCCTCATTTCAGCTTCAGTCCATTTATTTCTATTTTTTGGGAGTTTTCTCACCATTTACCAAATTTGTAATCATTGGAATGAAAGAACCATCGGTAATGACATCCCACATCTCATAGTCATAAGCCCTAACATAAACATTCTAATACTCCAATAAGGATAGTTTGATCCATTAAATAGATGAGGCATATTTATATATTGACCTTCAGCATCAACAAAATTTTCTAGAGCCATTAGGATCTACCCTAAGAATGTTAGGCCTTAAAAATGAGGGTTAGACTCTGATACCAATTGTTGGTCCCAATAATATATGTTAGAGGGGGGCTGAATAGCACTTTTTGGCTCTCACTAAAGTTGCCTCTTAAATGGGGACAAATACAAGATGAACAATAAATTTAAAGATGAGTGGAAAACTAAAGCAGCAGAGACAATACATAAATATTTATAGTGGTTCGGTCCAAGACCTACATCCACTACCTTGATTGTTCAACCAAGGATTTTCAAACCAAATCACTAAAAAAAGGGAAATTCACAAGCTTCCACCAAGCTTTTACAATGACTTTTTGCAAGCTCAGCCACAACCTTTAGTAATGATTTTGCACGAGATCAACCAAAACCCAAAGTGGTTTTTCAAAGGCTCAACCACAACCTACAATAATGGTTTTTACTAGGATCAACCAAAACCCAACAACCAACTTTTCTAGGCTAAGTTGAAACCTTTACACTCAATCAAGCAATCCAAGCTTGAATAAATCCCTTAGAGTGACTCGCTCACTCTAAGTGTACAAAAAGAGAAGAAATAAAGAAGTACCTATGATCACTTACTTGATTTAGATGGTACAAGATGAAGTGTTGAACTCTATTACAAAGATTGGTGCTTAAATGCAGTAAGGTGCATAGAAGATTTTCTAGTTTTTCAGCTTTATATCACTTGGAAGCCTTCAATTCTCTCAAAAACTTATTTCTAACCATTGGAAGACCCTTTTATACTTGGAGAAATAACTCTGATGGCAGTTTGACAGTTTATGGCCGTTAGAAATAGTTGAGGATGAGTTCTAGCCGTTAATCTGTCTTGTAGTGCTCTGGTTCAAATTACAGACAGAGAGCTTTTAGTCGATTGACTTGGTCGACTAAGTTGGTTCTGTTTCAGGTTGCAGATTCTGGCAGAGAGCACTTAGTCGACTGACTTGGTTGACTAAGTTGGTTTTGTTTCTCAAACTCTTCAACTCGTCATTCCTTTAATTTGAAACTTGGTCAACCAACATTCTTCCTTATTTCACCAATAAGCTTCCTCATTGTTAGACAATTATATCTTGTTATTTTTATCCCTCTTTTTCTTTTGATATACTCTTTAAAAGATTGACTTATTAATTTCATTTATTAATTTTCCTGCACACTTAAGTAAAGGCATTAGACATCAATGAATGAGAATATTTTGCTATCATTAAAAACATATAAAGTCAACATTCTCCATCTCTTATTTTTTATGATGAGAAAGTACTCCTATGTTAATAGTGCAATGTCTATGCTCAATATGAATGCTTCAAATCTTTATGCATAATGAATTGCTCCCCCTTAGTCAATGCATCTAGTTTTCTTTAAAGATTTGCAATAAATTAATTATCATATCCATAACAGCTAAACAAGATATACAATGTCCATAATAGCTAAGCAAGATATATTGAACATCCATAATAACTAACACATAATATTCAATAAAATCATAACTAAGCATCACACACATAAATTAAACATGAAAACCTATCACACTCAATTTAACTTAGTTTTCCTTCTCTTTTTTTTTTCTTTTTCATCATTAAACAAGATATTCAAAACTCCCACTTAATGAGTGCATCAAGATTTTCCTTTAATCTTTAAATCAAACTTTAATAAATGAGAATCATAAGCACTCACACACCTAAGTCATACAAGCTTATAGATATAGTTTAATAACTTCAAGAGTCAAGCTTGTGTTTATGTAAGAACAAATGTATGGGAGTTAAATCATTTCAAGAATTTGTTACAGATTACTCAAATAATGTTCAAGCAAATTTCATCATTTTGTCATAATCAAAACTATAATAATTTTAAAGCTAACACGTTAAGTACCAAAGCTTAAACCATTCCATTCACCACGCATGTTACTAGCACCGTCATATCCTTGACCCTGAATACTTTCAACTTGAAGGTTATAACGAGAAAGAACAGGTACTAACTCTTTCTTCAAAATCATTGCACTAGTATCACTAACATGTACTAGACCAAAGAAACGTTCTTGAACAAAACGATCACCATTAACAAATCTCAAAATAATAGCCATTTATTTTTTTTTTAGACTCATCTCGAGTTTCATCAATAATAATACAAAACTTAGCATTTCCCACTTCCTCTTTAATTGAATTTCTCACCATATTAGCCAAAATATGCAAAATCTCCTTTTTAACATCATTGGATGTGTACTTAGCAACCCGTGAAGCATTTTCTAAGATAAGCATACAAACATTATCATTGTAAGATCCTAACAATTTCAGCATTTCAATGAAATTTTCTTTATTTTTTGAGGATGGACTTTCATCATGACCTCTAAATACACAAGCTTGAAAAGTGAACCATCTAATACAATTTATAGAAACTTTAAGTCTAAGCCGATTATTCAACATCTCTTCTGATGCTTGTCTTTTGATAAACCTATAAATAAGTTTGGATTTTTTCAATAAACCCTCACAAGATCTTACAACAACATTATGTGGGGAATTTAGATTTTTCCCAGCATGATTTAAAAGTTGATCATTTTCTTCATTATTTACTTTCTTTTAACTTTTGAAACCCTTTTCAATAAATGCATTTGAACTTGGACGATTTGAGGTGTTCTTTCCAAAAAGGTAGCATGGCAAACAAAATACAGCATCTTTGTCACGAGAATACTCCAACCAAGAAAGATATAATTCAAAACAAGAAGCTTGAAAACGACGAGGGTGATCATCATCTGATAAAGGGTACGTCTTAAGAATGGGTTGACATGGCCCACGTTTGATATAAGCACGACTAGTTTCATCCATTTGATTGATAAAAAATTCCTATATCATTGGTCATAATCCAAGATCAGGTTCTGTATGAAAAGCATCAATTTCTTCAAGATTGAGCCTTGGACGTTTTGATTCACACTACTCTTATTCATGACTTGAAGTATTAAGGTTTGGTGGTTCAAGTGTAGGAGAATCATTTGAACGATTTACCTTTTTTCTTTTAAAAATTTGTCAATTGTTTTAAACTTACTCATATTTTAATCAAACTTGAAAAAAATATATAGTCAACATCCAATATTCTTATTTATTTATATTTAAACTTGAAATATTAAATATAAAACTATAGTACATAAAATATAAATAGTTAAATATGAAATACAAGTTTTTACACAATAAGTTAAATAATATAAATAAAAAAAGAAGGTAAAAAAAAACTTTATTTCTTCTTAATTTTACACATTGGTGGTGAGTAGTTTCTGTCTTTTCTTGTCCAAGCTCATAAGCTTATAAAATTTTTTTTGAAGAATGAGGTGTGTTTCAGTGGTGAGTTGTGAGAAAAGAGAAATAAAAATAAAAAGACATAAAAGTAAAGAGAAAAAGAGATGTAAGGAGATTTAAATTAAAGTAAAGTTAAATAATTTGTGAAGTTGTTTTATTTTTTTTATTTATATTAATTATTAAATAAAAAAATTATTTTGAGAGGATAATTAAAAATATATAATAAATAAAAATTTTTAAAATTTTTGTAAAAATCATTAATAAAATATATATATAAAATAAATATTTTTAAAAATTTTATAAAAATTATTAATAAAATATATATATAACATAAATATTTTTAAAAATCGTGGCCCCACGTTGTTGGCTTACCCTCCGCCCCTGGGGAGGGTTTTCATTCATTTTTACGTAACATACAGGAGAGATGACGTGTTAGATACTCAATGTTTTCAGATTTAGGGGTTCAACCAGGTGTCTGGTTGGAAATCATATAGATTCCCACGCGCTCACATTTGTTAAACTCAGGAGTACACAAATGTGACAGAAAGAGACAAGGGCCATGGCCAGCACGGGTTGATTGGGAGGAGGGATGGATAAAGAGACAGCCAAGACGCTACAAGATTGCGAGTGGGACAGCATGCGAGGGGCTCTTTGTCGGTTTGTGAAGAATGGGTTGGGGCGAGTAGCAGCCACAGCGACATGGTTACTCCTTCTCCAGGGTTCCTCTATTATAGCTTGTACGACATGTTTTTGCTACTCTGTCCATTAATGTTTTCCACTGATATTTTATCCCCATTTTTCTTAATTTTTGGCGGAACCCATGCCAAATTGGCTGTATAAGTTTCCTTCAATTCTTATGGAGAATCTTTCAATTTGTCAATTTCAATTCTCAAATTAGAACTCAGATAACCAATTTTTTAATTACAATTTTCAGACTTTACTTTATAAATCAGCTTACCTGACCGTTTTATCTTTCAATCTTCAAGTGTTTATTTTATATTATCAAAACTATGATTGAATGAGCAAATACTTTCATAAAAAGGGATACTAACTCGTTAAAACTGGAAGCCTCTTTTGTAAACATATTTGTAAATTTTAAGTTAATTTAAAAAAATTGATGCTCTTAAGTTTATTTAAAAAAATCTAATGAATTAGATATTTATATATAAAAACGGATGCTCTACCTGTGATTTTTTTTTCTTTCTTCATTTCCTGATTTTTAATATTTATTATTATAATGATTGAATTGTTTTTAGAAAAATTATTTAAGTAATAAGTCAATTTGAATTACGGGTCATACCCAGTTCTGTGATGTTTGGATTCGGATTGTTCTGTATAACTCGAGTTACTTGAGTTTTGAGATAATTTTAAATTGGGTTTAGCTGTTTTGGATTATTTAAAGTGAGGTAAAATTAGATATTGGATAGCTTTCCTTTGGATTGTCTTGTTTTGGGTCAAATCAATTTTAAGTTACACTATTTTATTATATCATCAAGTTACTGAGTTTCGATTCCAGACAGGTTGAGTTGGGTTGCTCATATTGGGCCAGATTTGTTCACCTCTAATTGTCATGTGACACTCCTATGAAGCTCCTAACACCACTTTCATATACAGTAGACGTAGTACATCCCATTTTGTTTGGAGTTATTTTTGCAAATTTTGAAAATAAATTAAATTAGTGCCGTTTTTATATAATTAACTCAATTGTTAATTTTAAGCTCTTTAGGGCTTATTTTAATTTTAGTTTTGATTGAATTAGTCGTTAGATTAACGTTCTTTGAGCTTAGTAATTCAAGTTTGCAATAAACCCAATGTCATGCAAAATACAAAATAATAATAATAATACAGAAAAATAAAAAATAAAAAAATGAAAAATATATATAAAATGGAAAATGAAAAAGAGATAGGACCATATAAAAAATTATTTCTCCAATCTTATCTCTGGCTTTTTTTTTTTTACCAGCTCTAGCTTTTTAGATTTATTTAAATTCTATGATTTTTTTTGAAAGGTAAAATTCTATGATTGTTAAGAATTTTTAGATTTATCCAATGATACTTAATCCCTTAATTTTTGGACTAAAAGGTATTAACAAACCCTTTTCTAGCAACAAAAATCATAGAGTAGGATTGAAGAATTTGTTAGAAATGTTAGCTCAATAATAATGTAGAAATATTCAACAAATTCAATTTTCAATGAAGGCAAGCTTGAATATAAGTTTCTCAAATTGTTTTTACTTTAAACTATGTCAAAAGTACTTTGATACACAAATTAACAAATAAGTAAGCTGTAAACAAATTTTCAAAACTTTCTTCAAAGTAAAATGCACAAGTTTAAGGAGTGAAAAGTCAAGAGAAAAGATGCAAATAAATTATAAAGATTTGACCCTCTCTATAGGTGCCTACGTTTTCTCTCTTAGCAAGTTAAAGAGTTAATCCACTATGATCAAATGCTTTTTCGAAAGTTTAAGCACAACCTTTTTAATAACCTTTTCAAGGCTAAGGTTTAACCTCTATGCCTTTCAAGGATCCAACATAACCTCTAATTCTATCTTTTAAAGGCTATGGTATAACCTTTTTTTTTTCTTTTACAAAATGATAGCAAAGATACCTCTATAAGGTAGGTTTTGCTAATAAATATAGTATTGAAAAAGTATAATTGGTATAAGAATATATACAAAGAATAGGAATGAAAGCACTAAGAATTTAAAGCTCAAAGATAGCTGAAAAGCTAAGTGAAAGAATGTGTTTGCTTGCTCTGGATTTATTTATTTTTCTTTCTTCTCTTTTTCTTCATATGAGTTGATTCTTGGGCAAATGATGTTTGTCTACACTCCTCCAACCTTGAAAATGTGTTGGAGAAGTCCTTTTTATAATTAAAAAAACTTTACAACCATTGGAGTTCATTTAATGTAAAACATAGCCTTTAGTTACCTCAAACCCATGATCGATGATCATAAGGTATCAATACCTATCTACATGCATCGATACTTTTATTAGGATTTTTAAAATTCTACACGAAGGTATCGATACATCTATGAGAGGTATCAGTACTTTGCTTGACAAAAACATTCTATTTAAAAAATATTAATACTTTTAGGCCAAAAAATATCGATACTTTTAGGTCAAGGATCGATACTTACAGTTTAACACTTTGATTTTGACCTTTGAAAAGGTATCGATACTTCATTCAACAGTATCAAAACTTGCATGAAGGTATTAATACTTGTTAGAAATATGAGCTTAAAGTAAAACTACTAAGAAGGGGGGTGAATTGGTTGTTAGATAAAAATTTCTCCCTTGTTCAAAAATCTTTGAAGATGAAGCAAAAATATGAAAGAATGAAACAACAAAACAGAGTATAAAATGAATGAGTAAAGAATAAAAAAATAAAAAGTACTCAGTAGGATTTTTATAGAGGTTCAGTCTTCCAATGCCTACATCTTCTCCCTTGATAGCACAAAGAGTTTGAATCCACTATCAACTTGCCTTTTTAACAGGGTCAGATGTAACTTTTACAATATGCTTTTTACAAGATCAGACGTAACCTCTACAACGTGCCTTTTGCATGATCAGGCTTAACTTCTATCAAAACACTACCTTTTTCAGGTTTAAGCACAACCTTTACACAAAATGCAACCTCTTAAAGGATTAGGCAAAACCTTTTTACCTTTTGCTTGGAGATATAGCCAATACAACAGTAGATTCTAGTGAATCTCTAACTTAAAACCTCTAGAAAGGTTAATAAAAAAGTTTAAGATAAAAAAAGTAAAAGCTTTTTCAAAGATATGAATGACCTAAGAAAGTTTAAGCTCAAAAAGGATCAGTTGAAAAATAAAAAAGTAATCTTTAGGCTCTATTCTTGCTAAAAAATGGGAACTTTTTACTCACAGCTTTTTCTTTTGTTTTTTCGCTCTTTTCTTTTTCAAAGATGATTCAAACTCATTTAAAATCTCTCAAAATCCCTGCTTTAACATCCTCATGGTAGATATTTATAGCCTATGTGGTTTTCTACCAGTTGGAGTGAAATTTGAGTCATTTCTTGTATGTTCCAGCCAGCTTGCAAAATTCTATAGTATTTGTAGAATCGATTCTTTGCTATTGAGATGTCGGTTCTTTGCAAAGTTTGTAGCTTTTTGTCTTTGGAGAATCGATTCTTCTATTTTAAGGTTTTGGTTCTTCTATAATTAGGTTCAAAGATGACATCTTTGTAATTTTAGAGAATTGATTCTTTAGCCTCAAGGTGTCGGTTCTTCACTGTGGTTTGGTTCTAAAATTTAAATTTAAGCTTGATTTTTACCACTCCACTTTCGTCTAGTTGTACCATCTCTTTCTTGGTCACTGTTGTTCAATTTTCTACTCAAGCAAGTGCACGTATTGCAAAGATAATATAGAGATGAGTAAAGTGTCGATCCCACAAAGAATTGAATTAATCTTTACAGTTAACTACTAAATTAACACAGCCTAATTTTATCTAAACAATTAAAATTAAAAAAGAAAATTTCAATTAATAAACTAAAAACTAAAACTAATATACCAGCAAATTTTACTTCTAGTGATTAACAGACCTAAGATTATGATATCCTTCAATATTTTATCTGAATATTGTCTCTTTCTCTTAACTCAGTTTAATGGATTAAATTGCTAACCTAGAGTCTTAAATTATTTACAAGTCTCTGTCGAGTTTTTTTTATAAATATAGCTCTCTCAATTAATTTACTATATGTCAATGCAAATTATATTGAAGAAAGATTCATTAAGTTTGTATTCTAATTTTAACTACGTATGGCTTATAGGTGTATGTCTACTTTATATGCAAATCAAACCACCTAATCAACTAAGTGTATTCGATTATATGCTATTCAATTCAAGGTCTACCTAAATCTCTTTCGTAAAGATTTAATCTAGGTTTTCAATTCAATCTAATTGGTGATTAGGCAATTAAAAGTATTAAGAACAACATAAAATAAACAACCTAAATCTATCAAACATAAGTAAAAGATAAATAAATAATTCAGACTACATATTGAGTTCAATCGTAATCTTAGATTAACAATTTAGTTTTCCATTAAGTCACACATCATCATTGAATAAAGTTTAAATATTAAGAACAAAACCAAGAAAATAAGAGAATAAAAGAAAAGATAGAAAAACTCAAGAGTTGTATTCTTGATCTCCAAATCTCCTTGAATCCTTCAAATTCTTCTTAGCTTCAATGACTCTTGCGGCTTGACTCTCAATTGATAATTTGGTTTTTTTTTTTCGTTCACCCTTGAAAGGTTTTTTTATAGGCTTTGAAGTTAGGCCAAGTTGGGTGAAGAAAGAAGTCAATTTCTACTGGGATTTCCTCATCAGACTATGTAGGTCACAGCCTTGCCCAATTAATTAATAGAAATCATAATTGCTCTAGGACTACTACAGTGTGTCAATTTCGACAAGAGTTTTTACTACCTTCCAGGGCGAACTAGGTGAAGTGGTAAACATGAAAGTTGTATATTTTTCTCTTATCTTTCCAATGTCTAAGAATTGATTTATTTGGAGCTTTGTAGAGAAAGTTATGACCAAAATACTAAAACATATGCATTGCAAGTCTACACTTTAAAATTGCTCTCCTTCTTTCACTAAAATTTTTCTTTCATCAAACTCCTACAAAAGCACAAATAAATCAATAACAACCTATTTTAACCACATTAACACCAAATTAAGCATAAAATTAACTAAGATTAGATTGACTAACGTAAAATAACTAATTTAAAATAATTAAATAAAATCTACTAATTTTTATGCATTACTACAAAAACTAAGCCAAATTATTATTAAAATGAAGTCCAAGTAACTCTATATCATAGAGTTATCAATCACCAAGTTTCCAAGTTGTACTTTTGGTACTTCAAGAACCGATATCTTCTCAATGTAGAATCGATTTTTTTTCTTTGTTTTTCTGCCTTCTGCATTCTATCTCTCTAGAATCAATTCTTTGTCTCTAAGGTGTCGAGTTTTCACAAATCTTGAAGCTTCTGTCTTTCAAGAACCGACTTCTTCTTTTCTAGAATTGATTTTTCACTATTGATCTCTGCTTAAGAATTGACTTCTCTCTCTCTAGAATTAATTTTTCCTGTAATTGAAAAAATAGATTTTGCTTTCTTTTCATTAAAGGATCAAGTCTTTTCTTTTGAGAATTTGATTCTTAGGCTGGCACTTTGAATTTTGAAAACAAGAGATCTTTGAGAAAATTAAAGGATATTTCTTCGAGTTCAAGAGCATGATCATTCATATTCAAAGTATTTCAATATATATTTCCTCTAAGTTTAGCTTTAATACTCTTTTGAGGATCTTCTTCATATTTACAAATATCTTTCATTCATTTTCAAAACTTTTTAAGTTCAATCAATTTTGGTATGTCAAAACAAAAATAAAGCTAACAATACCTTATTCAAGAATATCGATACTTGCAATGTGAAACTCAAAAATCAAGGTCTTTAAAGCCAATTTTTTGCATAAGTACTTAACCATTTCAATTTAAGATGTCAAGGGACTTTCATACTTGTTCAAAAACATATTTAAGTAATTTTGATCATTTGATTTTGTCATTTCAAAACTTAGGATCAACTGTAAAGTTATCAGAATTAACCAACAAAAATAAGAAAAAAAAAGTGAGGTTTTTGGTTTTTTTTTCTTTTTTGCCTTTGATTCGGATTTTTGAGTTTTCTGGAAGAGAAACGTGTTTTTTAGCAAATCGATGTGGAAAGAAAAAGGAGTAGGAGAGGAAGAAGAAACAAGTGTCAATGGTGGAAAAATCCACTCATTAACGACTAGATCTAAGGATTTAGGGGCATCATTTTCTTTAGATATAGGAAAATATGTAGCAATTTTCAAAAATCTAAACTAATTAAACAAAAAAAAAGGTTGAAAGGAAGAGAAAGAAATTTTTAGGGGCTGAAAATGTTGCTGAAAAGAGGAGGATGGCAATTGGCGGTGGTTAACGCAACAGACCACCACATGAATTTAGAAAACGAAAGAACTGGGGAGAAAAGGAGAAGAGGAAAATAAAGGGGAAAGGGCTGATTTTTTGCCTTTTATATCATAATCAAAAAAATGTTGTTTTGGGAGTAGCATTAAGGATTAGTTTGGTAACCGAGAAATAAATTGCTACTAGAAAATTTTTTTTGTGTAAAATATTTTACAAGAAAATTTAATATTTTCTATTATTTGGATAATCTGTCCAAAACATTTTTTATTACTTGGATCATCTTTTAGAAAATATTTTTCACCATAATTGGTGGAGTTATTTGGGTGTTATAATGATAAATAGGAGTTACTTACAAAACAATGTAGCCATTTGATTTTCACATTAAAATTTATAATAAAAATAA